>NW_028320073.1:0-155000 GCF_062004578.1 Staurois parvus | reverse complement strand
TGCATGGAGGATGGGCCAACATACCAGCAACAGTGTGTGCCAACCTTGTGAATGTTGGCTATGTGTTAGAGAAGACACTGGCAGTGATAGCAGAATTCAGACTTTACTTGTGTGGCTTAAGTTACAAACATACAGAGCACATTTCACAGCAGACATATTACAGACACATTACTTCCTGCAGAGATGATAGAGAAGAGGAAAAGAACCAGCAAGCCCTACACACACACAACTAGTAACCTTTAGTGTACAGTGCCATCTACTGGTCAAGTGATATTAACACAGAAATACTATATATAGTACATTATAGTACATGCTGTTGCATTCCCAACAGTGAAGACTTCCAGGAAACGTCTGACCTCTGCCATTGCCAACAAAGGATACATAACAAAGTATTGACATGAACTTTTCATATTCACCAAATACTTATTTTCCACCATAATTTGCAAATAAATTCTTTCCAGATCAGCCAATGTGATTGTCTGGATTTGTTTTCTCATTTTGTCTCTCATAGTTGAGGTCTCCCTATGATGCCAATTACAGGCCTCTCTCATCTCTGTAAGTGGGAGAACTTGTACCATTGGTGGGGACTAAATACTTTTTTTCCCCCCTGTATATATATATATACACACACACATATATATATATATATATTTAGATGTTATAAATATATAACCCCTCGCCCTCCAGAGGATTCCCTCCCCCCCCCCCCTCCCCTTCCTGACCAGGCAATTTTTCCCGTTACAGCGCTGCGTTAATTTAACTGACAATTGCGCGGTCATGCAATACTGCACCCAAATGACATTTACGTCCTTTTTTTCCCACAAATAGAAATTTCTTTCGGTGGTATCTGAATGACTGTGCGGGTTTTATTTTTTGTGCTATAAACAAAAAAAGACCGGCAATTTTGAAAAAAAGAAAATATTTTTTGCTATAAAAAACATGTCCAGAAAAAACGTAACCACTTTGTACCGGCGCTTCCCGACCCTTTAATCACTTCCAGTCCGGACACTTCCCCCCCTTCCAGTCCGGACACTTCCCCCCATTCCAGTCCGGACACTTTCCCCCCTTCCAGTCTGGACACTTCCCCCCCTTCCAGTCCGGACACTTTCCCCCCCTTCCAGTCCGGACACTTTCCCCCCTTCCAGCCCGGACACTGTCCCCCCCCTTCCAGTCCGGACACTTTCACCCCCTTCCAGCCCGGACACTGTCCCCCCCCTTCCAGTCCGGACACTTCCCCCACTTCCAGTCCGGACACTTCCCCGCCCTTGCAGTCCGGACACTTTCCCCCCTTACAGTCCGGACACTTTCACCCCCTTCCAGTCCGGACACTTTCACCCCCTTCCAGTCCGGACACTGTCCCCCCCCTTCCAGTCCGGACACTTCCCCCCCCTTCCAGTTTGGACACTTCCCCCCCCTTCCAGTCCGGACACTTCCCCCCCTTCCAGTCCGGACACTTCCCCCCCCCCTTCCAGTCCGGACACTTTCACCCCCTTCCAGTCTGGACACTTTCCCCCCTTCCAGTCCGGACACTTTCCCCCCCTTCCAGTCCGGACACTCCCCCCCCCCTCCTTGCCCCCCAGGCCAATTTTCAGCTTTAGCGCTATCACACTGTGAATGACAATTGCGCGGTCATGCAACACTGTACCCATATGAATTTTTTAGCATTTTTTTGAGACAGATAAAGCTTTATTTTGGTGGTATTTATTCCCCGCTGGGATTTTTATTTTTTTTGCTATGTAAATGAAAAAGTCCAAAAATTTTCAAAAAAAGTGTTTTTCTTACAAAATTTTGCAAATAAATAATATTTCATCATAAATCTTGCCCAAAATTTATTCAGTTATCTTTTTAGTAAAAAAAAAAAAAAAACCCAAATTAGTTTATAACCAAACATTATAATTTTTAAACATTTTTTTTACATTTTTATTTTATTTTTTATTATTATTATTTGTTTTCTATCTACTGTCACCCTAGGAGTGCGGTGTTACCATGGTGACACTGTCCTACTTGTCAGGGGTGAGGAAGATTTTTTTTTTTTTACACGGATTGCTTTTACACCCATAAAGGCTGTAAGAGGAATCATTTCTCCTTCTCTCTGGCTGCATTCCTGCAGCCATTGAGAACTACTGTGTGAGCATTGATTGGTCACAGCTTGTCACATGGTACAAGGCTGTTGTGAATAGCCCTGTACCATGTGACCTCTGTGATCATTCACAGATTTCACACGTAGCAAGCAATGTTGTCAGAAGTGACATCTTGATTACTACTGTTCATGTGATCACTGATTGGCCAATCTGTGATCACATGATCGGGACCTCGCAGAGAGGTCCGTCCGACGATCGGTGTTCCACTGTGTCCTGTGTCCCAGGGAGCACGCACAAGCAGGGGGCTGGGAGGTCGATTATAAACGTCCACCCGCCCCTGCACTGCCACCCTCTGGCCGTTAATATACAACGTCCGGAGGGGAGGTGGTTATGAGTTTCAGAAGCCAGGAGGCGTTTTAGGGTCATGTGACCGCCGTGATTCGCCGTCATGGCGGTCACATGTTCGGAAAAGGTCCCGATCGAAAGGGGAAATCGGGACCTTTCCGTGAGTCGCGGACACGTGTTGGGAGTGTGCAGGGCGCGCGCTCTCGGCACATATGTATTTTCTAATTGAACGCAGATATGCGGCCACTCGGCGTCAAGGGGTTAAAAATAAAATTTCATCATAAATTTCGTCCAAAATGTATTCCGCTCCGTGTCTTTGCTGAAAAAAAATCCCGATACGTGTAAATTAATTGGTTTACGTAAAGTTATAGCGTCTACAAATGGCGGGATAGATACTGGAAATTGTTTTTTTTTGTATACTAGTAATGGCGGCGATCAGCGACTTATAGCGGGACTGCAGTTGGCATTCTGAAACGAGGGGGGGGGGGGGGGGAACTAACTTGGTGTCACTGACATCCCCAGTGACACCAATACAGTGATCAGTGCTAATAAAAAACACTGACACTGTACTAATGGCACTGGGCAGGAAGGGGTTAACATGAGGAGTGATCAAAGGGTTAACTGTGTGCTGGGTTGCCAGTTAGACATGCTGTGCAGAGAGATACAAAGCAGCATGTCCTTGCTGACAGGGGAGAGACCTGTGTTGTTTGCATACAGACCTTTCTCCTGTCAGCTTTCCCCAACAATCACCTAGTGCCAGATGGGAATCGCCAGCCGGGATCCGGTGATTGACATTTGTAGCAGCCAATAGTGATGCAGGTAGGGCAGCACAAGAGCGCCCCCTACCCGGAAATAAAAGTCACGTATGTATATGTGATTTTGTGCAGCCCTGCCACCCTGTAGCAGTACTTCTACTATAGGGCGGCGGGGAAGCAGATAATATACATTTATATATATATGTATTAAAAATCCACTGCTAAAGATAAAACCAATTCAGCAAATAAAATATACCGCCTCCGGGTCTCCTGAGGAAGTCCCGCATCACAGGGACGAAACGCGCTGAGGTCACGGGGCACACCCCTTTAGGCTCATGGGCGTGGAGTGTACGCCAGCCTGCGGTAGTATTTCCAGCCTCTCTGGCACACGCCAACAGGACTTTGTAACCCCCCCAAACACGGTCAGTGAGGAAGGCCTTCACCCCTGGTGCCAGGAGCGGGTGAGGCGGCATTCGTTCTTTCAGAAGTGAGGTGCGGACTGCTGACCGTCTCCGCGGTGCAGCTGAGCCCGGAGCTATTGGCTGGCATGAGATCCCAGTGGACGGCGCTACATGTGACTTCACTGATGATTGGGTCAGTACACAACACCCAACTCCAGGATATTAGCACCCCCTCTTCACACCCCCATCACCCCCTCAAATGCCCATTGCACTTACCTGGAGCTGCAGTCACATGACCGTCCTCTCTTCTGTTTATTTCTTGGGGTCCTTCTTCAGGTGTCCATGCAATGCCTGAATATTTAAAAAAAAAATGTGTTTAATAAACATTCTGTCCCTTGCCCCGCCCCCTTCATCCATTTGATTTCAGTTCTTTCGATCATGGAGGCCCAGCATCATCTCACCCTTTTTTCCCCATCCTGAACGTCCCTAGCCCCGCCCCTTTCATTAACTGGATTTCAGTTCTTTTAAATCACGGAGGCCCAGCATCATCTCACACTTTCCTCCCCATCCTGAACGTCCCTGGCCCCGCCCCTTTCATTAATTGCATTTCAGTTCTTTCAATCCTGGGGGCTCGGTGTCATCTCACCCTTTCCTCCCCATCCTGTCCCTGGCCCCGCCCCCTTCATCCATTTGATTTCAGTTCTTTCGATCATTTTGTGATATGTTACACCCTGAATATGGGTGTAACATGTTACAAGAGGCACACACCCCGCACACACCCCCCGGCACCGCACAGACCCCGGCACCGCACAGACCCCCGCACCGCACAGACCCCCGCACCGCACAGACCCCCGCACCGCACAGACCCCGGCACCACACAGACCCCGGCACCACACAGACCCCGGCACCACACAGACCCCCGCACCACACAGACCCCCGCACCACACAGACCCCCGCACCACACAGACCCCGGCACCACACAGACCCCGGCACCACACACACCCCGGCACCACACAGACCCCGGCACCACACAGACCCCGGCACCACACAGATCCCGGCACCACACAGATCCCGGCACCACACACACCCCGGCACCACACACACCCCGGCACCACACAGATTCCGGCACTACACAGACCCCGAGGCTGAACCATCCTCTTCAGAGCATAGACAGTGTCTCACATCTCACACGCACTCACATGTCTGCTGCAGTGGAGGCAGAATATCCGCACCCAGAAGTGTGCGCACAGCTGGAACGCATGCTGCTGCCTAACAGAACGCAGGGCAGGTGGTGACCCTGGAAGTCAACCAGAGAAAATACAATTAAATTGAAAAAAAAAATGACATATACATTATCTATCTCTCTCTCATATATATATATATTATTTGTTGACAGATAGATGGAGAGAAAGATATATATATATATATACACTGTAGAGAGAGAGATATATACATATACAGGTGAAACTCGAAAAATGAGAATATGGTGCAAAAGTTCATTGATTTCAGTGCAGCAACTTAAAAGGTGAAACTAATATATGAGACTCATTCCATGCAAAGCAAGATAGTTCCAGCCGTGATTTGTCATCATTGTGATGATTATGGCTTACAGCTCATGAAAACCCCAAATCCACAATCTCAGAAAATGAGAATATTCCATGCAATCAATAAAACACGGATTGTACATAGAACAATATCGCACCTCTGAGAAGTAGAAGCTGCATATGTACTCAGTACTTGGTTTGGGCCCCTTTTGCAGCAATTACTGCCTCAATGCGGCGTGGCATGGAAGCTATCAGCCTGTGGCACTGCTGAGGTGTTATGGAAGACCAGGATGCTTCAATAGCGGCCTTCAGCTCTTCTGCATTGTTCGGTCTCATGTCTCTCATCTTTCTCTTGGCAATGCCCCATAGATTCTCTATGGGATTCAGGTCAGGCGAGTTTGCTGGCCAATCAAGCACAGTAATCCTAGGGTCATTGAACCAGGTTTTGGTGCTTTTGACAGTGTGGGCGGAGCCAAGTCCTGCTGGAAAATGAAGTCAGCATCCCCATAAAGCTCGTCTGTGTAAGGAAGCAGGAAGTGCTCCAAAATCTACTGGTAGACGGCTGCGCTGACCCTGGACTTAATGAAGCACAGTGGACCAACACCAGCAGATGACATGGCTCCCTAAATCCACACAGACTGTGGAAACTTCACACTGGACTTCAAGCATCTTGCAGTGTGTGCCTCTCCATTCTTCCTCCATACTCGGGGTCCTTGGGCCTCTCCATTCTTCCTCCATACTCGGGGTCCTTGTGCCTCTCCATTCTTCCTCCATACTCGGGGTCCTTGGGTCTCTCCATTCTTCCTCCATACTCGGGGTCCTTGGGCCTCTCCATTCTTCCTCCATACTCGGGGTCCTTGGGCCTCTCCATTCTTCCTCCATACTCGGGGTCCTTGGGCCTCTCCATTCTTCCTCCATACTCGGGGCCCTTGGGCCTCTCCATTCTTCCTCCATACTCGGGGCCCTTGGGCCTCTCCATTCTTCCTCCATACTCGGGGCCCTTGGGCCTCTCCATTCTTCCTCCATACTCTGGGTCCTTGGGCCTCTCCATTCTTCCTCCATACTCGGGGCCCTTGGGCCTCTCCATTCTTCCTCCATACTCGGGGTCCTCGGGCCTCTCCATTCTTCCTCCATACTCGGGGTCCTCGGGCCTCTCCATTCTTCCTCCATACTCGAGGTCCTCGGGCCTCTCCATTCTTCCTCCATACTCGGGGTCCTCGGGCCTCTCCATTCTTCCTCCATACTCGGGGTCCTCGTGCCTCTCCATTCTTCCTCCATACTCGGGGTCCTCGGGCCTCTCCATTCTTCCTCCATACTCGGGGTCCTCGGGCCTCTCCATTCTTCCTCCATACTCGGGGTCCTTGGGCCTCTCCATTCTTCCTCCATATTTGGGGTCCTTGGGCCTCTCCATTCTTCCTTCATACTCGGGGTCCTTGGTTTCCAAATGAGATGCAAAAGTTGCTCTCATCAGAAAAGAGGACTTTGGACCAGTGAGCACCAGACCAGGTCTGTTTTTCTTTAGCCCAGGTAAGACGCTTCTGACGTTGTTTGTTGTTCAGGAGTGACTTGACAAGAGGAATACGACATTTGAAGCCCATGTCCAGGATCCGTCTGTGTGTGGTGGCTCTTGATGCACTGACTCCAGCCTCAGTCCACTCCTTGTGAAAGTCCCCAACGCTTTTGATTGGCCTTTTCCTGACAATCCTCTCCAGGCTGCGGTCATCCCTGCTGCTTGTGCACCTTTTTCTTCCACACTTTTCCCTTCCACATAACTTTCTATTAATGTGCTTTGATACAGCACTTTGGGAACATCCAACTTCTTCTGCAATGACCTTTTGAGGCTTTCCCTCCTTATGGAGGGTGTCAGTGATGGTGTCAGGTCAGCAGTCTTTCCCATGATTGTGATTCCTACTGAACCCAACTGAGAGACCATTTAAAGGCTCAGGAACCCTTTGCAGGTGTTATGGCTGAATGAGCTGATTAGAGTGGGACACTTTGAGCCGAGATTATTCCACCTTTTCACAATATTCTCATTTTCTGTGATTGTGGATTTGGGGTTTTCATGAGCTGTAAGCCATAATCATCACAATGATGACAAATCACGGCTTGAACTATCTTGCTTTGCATGTAATGAGTCTCATATATTAGTTTCACCTTTTAAGTTGCTGCACTGTGTCATGGAAATTTTGTATTGTTGGTCGAACTTTAAATGTGTCATATATTCGTGTTATTCATATGTCTCTCGTGTGGCTTAATTAAAGCTCTGAAGGCTGCAATTGGGCCATGCGCATGTACAATGTATGTATTACAGTACTCAGCTCGGTAATGGATGAGATGGCGGATCTGCGCTTATAGACCGGCGTGTATACCACCACGGCATTCGATGCGAATGCCGCTGGCAGTAGACCGCGGGCCTGTATCCACATATCAGCAGCATAGTACCACATGGACTTCATAACGCAAGGCGCCAAGCGGTACGAACTCCGCGTGTAGGCTTATGCATATCTTACAACCCATTACCAATCTGAACTGTATCTTGGATGGATGTGTTTTAATAAAGATCGTATCGGGCCCATCCGGGTACAGACTGATATTTCTAGGGGATGCTTGTACAGGGAATGGACATACTGCTAGGAGCTGGGAAATATGACCTCAGATGGCTCATGGGGGGAAAGGGGAGGAAGTCTGCTGACCTCAGAAGGCTCATGGGAGGAAGGGGAGGAAATCTGCTGACCTCAGAAGGCTCATGGGGGAGGACCAGTGATAGATAATAGGAAAGGCTATGCTCCAATAGGAATGTACATCCTGTGTATAGGCACTCCCCATTGCATTGTTCGGTGGGAGGGGATTAACTTTATTCATGTGGGGGGCATGTGTGTATTTGTAATAAAACCAAAGGCTGAGTCTGAAGCCGGCCCTTATGCGAATTGCAACACCAGCCTTAGAGTGTCGTGTGATTATTCTAGGGTAACGGAGCTCCATCATCCACATCTCAACAGAAGCTAAAAGTAGCTGGATGGGCAGGAATCGTGTAGTTTAGCTGCAGTCGTGGTAAGCGAGATTCGCACAGCTTTATGGGGGATTTCTGCGCATCCAACTGCGAGTACTCACGGTAAGGAGAAATTCGTTAAAGCGAATTTCCAAGACACTATCAGTGTCTCCTCAGTGCTGGATGTCAGTACCCATCAGTCCCTCCAATAAATGCCCATCAGGGCCGCTTGTCTGTGCCCATCAGTGCTACCTATCAGTGCCCAGCAGTGCCGTCTATCAGTTCTGCATATTGGTGCAGCCTCAACAGTGCCTCCTGATCAATACCCATCAGTGCTGACTATCAGTGCCTTCTCAGTGCTGGCTGTCAGTGCCCATCAGTCCCACCAATCAATGCCCATCAGTGCTGGCTCTCAGTGCCAATCAGTGCAGCCTCATCTGCACACATCATTGAAGGAGAAACATCACCTATTTACAAAACTTTAGAGAAAATATATTTTTTTTTCATAATGTTTGGTCTTTCTTCTTTTGTTTAGCACAAAATAACCCCCCCTCCCCCCCCCCCCACCCCCAGTGATGATTAAATAGCAAAAAAAAGCTCTATTTGTCAAAAAAAAAGATATAAATTTAGTTTGGATGCAATGTTGCATGACCGTGCGATTGTCATTCAAAGTGTGACATCTGGCATGGGCAGGAAGGGGGTAAAAGTGCCCGGTAGGCAAGTGGTTGATGTCACTTTAAAGCGCAATTTCCCCTTTTTGGTGGAGTTGCGCTTTAGTAAAAGGTCTGCATGCTGCATTATTTCCTCTATAACTCGCTGGCTTTAGATCTGTAAGTGTATGGTAATCCTTCCCTTCCTAACCAAACCGTTTATACAAAAAGAGCCGCAGAGGAGGCGGGGCTATAAAGAGAACCTGTTACAAAGTGACAGCTTTTCCCTTTCCCTGAATACTTGAGGCAGAATGAAGCAGAAGACTGAAATCAGGGACTTACATCTCCTCCGCTGTCCTTCATCCCGATGATGTCTGGGGACGGAGCCAAAGTAACTACGGCGCCCGCAGGTAAGTGCACCCCAGTACTGGCGGGCACGCTGGACGAGATGACGGCGACTGGAGAGGCATCAGCAACCTGGAGGAGAATGTGCAAAATTGTATAACAGAACAAAGAAAACGGTTTGGTTTTTTTTCCCCAATCTTTTTAGCACAAAAAGAAAACAACCCAGTGGGGGCTCATTGGTGGATGTGAGGAGGAAAGTCTCATTGATGGAGGTGGGGAGGGAAGTCTCATTGATGGAGGTGGGGAGGGAAGTCTCATTGATGGAGGTGGGGAGGGAAGTCTCATTGATGGAGGTGGGGAGGGAAGTCTCATTGATGGAGGTGGGGAGGGAAGTCTGGCCTGTTTAGCCAAATCCAAAAACTGACAGGTGGACCTGATTGGAACGGTTATGTGAAAGAGGCCAGAACCAATCACATGGGCAAAAATCACCACAAATCCTATCTATTCCTATTGGTTCCCTCTGATGCTCCTCCATCTCCCAGCCTGAGCTCTGCTGTACAGGAGATTATGAGGATTCATTGATGTTCTTTTCATACCTGGAGTCCAGCTTCAAAGGAGAATCTATAATGTGTATTTCATCCTGAGCTCTAGGTGACAGAGTGCATGTATGTATTACATGTGCTGTAGACTGGGGGCTAGCGTGGCTGACAGCACGCCCCTCTATTCCCCCCCCCCACCGCTGTCTGACCGTGATGTTTTGAAGAAGAATGGATGAGAGTTGATGGATGGCGCTGATTTCAGCACCAGGCGCTTGCCCAAGACCGATGCCATCCTACATACATGGGGGGGGGGGGGGACATATCATAGCAGAGGGGGTAGAAGATAGTCAGCTCACCGTGAGCTCCACAATACAAATGCAGTGCAGAGGGTGTATGAACACCGTACCCCCCCCCAGGTCCCTCTGTACTTACTTCTGGCCATCCTGAGTTGTCAGGGTTTCTTCAGCAGGTCCAGTGGTCAGGGAATGTGAAATATCCGCTCTTTTCTGTGCAGCGCTCACAAGACGGACCAGATAGACTCCCTGTGACAGCGCCGAGCAATCAGAATCCATCTGCTCCTTCCAGGAAGTGCTGCCCAGAGAATCCCTGGACTACTGGGTCACCTGTGGGAGCCCTGACAGCTCCCACCCCAAAGGTAAGTACAGCAGGTATCGGGGGATGGGAGGGGGGGTTGTACACCTTTACATTTATCCTTTAAAGTTGAAGTAACATTTGATAAACATTTACTGGACGTACACTATCCGGGGGCACTCTCATCCTTGGACACTTTTCTGGGGACCCTCAGGGATACCCCACATTACAGAGCTGCCTCTCTTCATCAAATCTGTTTTCCCATTTGGGATCCAGGCCTCCTAACACGCTATTAGTAATACAGAGAAGAACTGGCCGGGGCTGACAACACTGCTTGGGATTTCAGTGCATGCAGCAGAGACAGTGTTGTCAGCTCAGTGATGAAGGGCATTCCCCATGTGAACTCACCATTGGCTGTCAGAGAAGACAGGGGGCACGCCATCATCCCTTCGCCTACACTGGGTTCTGTCGCCCTTTTATTAATGTTGGGGGGTCAGCAAGGAATGTGTCCGGGAATATTTCCTGATCTTCTAGAAGAGTAAAACGGATGGTTAGTTCACAATGGTGACCCATCAGAATCACAAACCAAATCATCACAACTCAAAGAAACCTTTTACCAGCATAGAAGATACAAATGCAAACTGACAGCCAGAGAAATATTCTCCAACAATAGAAGTTCACCTTAAAAAACAATGAAATAAATAAATAAATGCCGTGTTTTGCAGGTAAAAAAAATGTGTATTTATAATTTTTTTATTAGCAGCTTGTAAAGCATTGCATCCGCCATCCGTCCTGATTACCCCGGTAAAGATCATACAGGGGGTCCCAAACATGGGGGGGGGTGTACAGCCATGGTGGGGGGGGGGTGTACAGCCATGGTGGGGGGGGGGGGGTGTACAGTGATGATGGGGTGGGGTGTACAGCGATGATGGGGGGGTGTACAGCGATGATGGGGGGGTGTACAGCGATGATGGGGGGGTGTACAGCGATGATGGTGGGGGGGGGTGTACAGCGATGATGGTGGGTGTACAGCGGTGATGGGGGGGTATAGCGATGATGGTGGGGTATAGCGATGATGGGGGGTATAGCGATGATGGGGGGGGTATAGCAGTGATGGGGGGGGGTACAGCGATGATGGGGGGGTATAGCGATGATGGGGGGGGTACAGCGATGATGGGGGGGGTACAGCGATGATGGGGGGGGGTACAGCGATGATGGGGGGGGTATAGCGATGATGGGGGGGTGTACAGCGATGATGGGGGGTGTACAGCGATGATGGGGGGTGTACAGCGATGATGGTGGGGGGGGTGTACAGCGATGATGGGGGGGTGTACAGCGATGATGGTGGGGGGGGTGTACAGCGATGATGGTGGGTGTACAGCGGTGATGGGGGGGTATAGCGATGATGGTGGGGTATAGCGATGATGGGGGGTATAGCGATGATGGGGGGGGTATAGCAGTGATGGGGGGGGGGTACAGCGATGATGGGGGGGTATAGCGATGATGGGGGGGGTACAGCGATGATGGGGGGGGTATAGCGATGATGGGGGGGTATAGTGATGATGGGGGGGTATAGCGATGATGGGGGGGGTATAGTGATGATGGGGGGGGTATAGTGATGATGGGGGGGGGGGTATAGCGATGATGGGGGGGGTATAGTGATGATGGGGGGGGGGGGATTATAGAAATGATGGTTAATGATAACAATAAGTGTGACTATCAGAGGAGTTATGACGATGTATCACTATAACATTATATATGATTACACATCTTATTACCCATAATAATAATGGGGGCTGACCCCCCCCCCCCCCCAGTGTCTCCCTTCCCCCAGCACTTTCCCTTCCCGGCCACCCCGGGGCGCAGCTTCCCCAACTTCCCCTCCAGACACCATGAAAACACCGATCACTTCCTGCCTGGTCTCCATGGTGATGGGTCTTCCAGGAGGAAATCTATGGTGATGGGACACTACAGGAGGAGCTGAGTGTTGCTGCCCTCTAGCGGCTCCTGTGTGCATTACATCAGGGAAATGTCAGCACAGAGAATGGCCAGGAGATTTCTGTCATCCAAATACACAGAACAGCTTTATTGTATTATAATTATTGGGATTATTAATATTACACCCATTATTGTTTATATTACAATTCATATCAATCATTACAATCCTATTAATACAGTAAAATAAATAAAATGACATTATAATAACATTGTATGAATATAAACAGAGGCGTCTATATTATAAATACAGGGAAATGGTATCAATGTTATATAATAGGATCCAATCCAGATCTGCTCTACATCCCAACATCCAATCCAAAGCCGCCTGAGCTGGATCCCAAATGAGCCAATCAGAGTAAAGCAGGCTGAACAGAGGCTGCTGATTGGTCACACATAAACCCCGCCCCCCTCACTGTGACTTTGCACTGTTAACAGACTGGATCCCAGATGAGCCAATCAGAGTAAAGCAGGCTGAACAGAGGCTGCTGATTGGTCACACATAAACCCCGCCCCCCTCACTGTGGTCACATGACCTCCCTCACTGTGAGTCCTCAGTTGCTGTTTTCTCTCACCAGAGACAGCTGCTTCCTTACAGAGCTCCTGTTTTTTTTCTAAAAAAAACAAACAAAAATGTGCAGAATCTTTGCCGCGATTGTTATCCTGTTGCTCCCTTGGGGAGTACACAGGAAGGACATCAAAGACTCCACAAAGACCGGCATGGACAAGGACAATGATATGAAGATTATGGAGGAACAAAGAAATTTCATCAAAGACTCCCCAGATATGCGCATGGAGGGGGGGAGCATGAAGATGATGGAGGAACACCGATATTTCATCAAAGACTCCCCAGATATACGCATGGAGGAGGGGAGGACCATGAAGATGATGGAGGAACTGGAGCAGGAAAAGGTCAGAGAATTGGAAAATGAGTCCCCAGGACCCATCAGTTGGTTTTCACTACTGGCCACCATTCCATTCTGGTATAAGGGGACAGTCCTGATAAGTGTTCTCATTCTGAGGTACATCCTGCGCAGGAATCATCTGGCCACAATATTAGAACAATATTTGATGTTCCTGGAGCTGATTGAATTCTTTTATCAACTACTCGATGTCTGGTACAGCGAGGGGCCAACCTCAGAGAACACAGCCCCACCCATGCTTATAAATGCCACTGACTGCTACCAATGGATGGTTGCTGGGCTCCAGTCAGTCTGGTCCAATGGGTGGGCGGCCTTAGGGAACACAATCCCACCCATGCTTATAAATGCCACTGACTGCTACCAATGGATGGTTGCTGGGCTCCAGTCAGTCTGGTCCAATGGGTGGGCGGCCTTAGGGAACACAATCCCACCCATGCTTATAAATGCCACTGACTGCTACCAATGGATGGTTGCTGGGCTCCAGTCAGTCTGGTCCAATGGGTGGGCGGCCTTAGGGAACACAGTGCTACCCATGCTTATAAATACTGTTGCTGAGCACCAATCAGAATGCTTGTTGGGACTTATCATCTTGCTGCTGGTAATGTTCCTAAAATATTTCAAGCCATTTCACCAATGGATCCAACCAACGAAAAGCAACATCAACCCACCGACGATTGACATCGATCTAACAACAGACATCACTATGGACCAGGCTGACTTTCGTACTCCCATCCTCACACCTCCTAGCAATGACGTCCGTGCTCACATAACGGATTTACTCCGGGAAATGAGGAGGAGCGAGCGAAACAAGCGGCTCAGGAACATTAACATCTTCCCATCAACAAGTGAAAGTGTGGACAGTGCTATGGAAGAGACTGACCTTCCCATTCCCAGCGTCCCACCTCCCAGGGATGACATCCGTGCTCACCTACGGAATCTATGCCGGCCAATGGGGAGGCGCAGGCCAACCAAGGAGTTCAGGCACCGCAAGCTCAATCTACCAGAGAGTGACCACATACCACCAAAAGATGAATATGCGGACAGAGCTACGGGAGATTCTGACTTTCCCATTCCCAGCGTCGCACCTCCCAGGGATCCCATCCGTGTTCATCCTTCCAGCACATCAACAAGAGGTTTACTCTTTCCAGCATTAGATAACACTTTACCATCAACGACTTCTGGCGTCTTTCCAACAAAAGACATGATCCTACGATCGAGTTCTGGCAATAGGCGAGAATGGACAACCATGACTGCCCATCCCAGTGTCCAATCCAGAGGTGAAATTCCTAGCGATACCGCCCGTTTTATCCTACGGGATTTATGCCGGGCAATGAAGAGGCGCTGGACAACCATAGAGTTCAGTTATGGCAAAATGTTCTCATCAATGAGTGACGTCATTCCACAGGACAATGATACCGTCCCATTACTGAGTGATGTCATTCTACAGGTTGATGATACCGTCCCATCAACGAGTGATGTCATTCCACAGGGTGATGATGCCGTCCCATCAACGCATGACATCATTCCTAAGAGATATTCTACCATGTCATCAATCAGTGACATCATCCAACCACCAAGCGATGACATTAGTTCTGGGACTGACCAACCGACTGGCCATCCAAGCGGTGCATCTCCTAGTGATGGCACCCGCTTTAATCCACGCAATTTATTCCAGCGAAAGAAGAAGCACAAGCGACCTAAGGTGAAAAATCTCAACAATCCCACCTCATACCAGGTCGCCGTCATCTTGTGCGGGAGACATCCAGTTATATGTCCAGCAGACTGTTTCATCTTCGACTGTGTCACCTCCTAAATATCGCAGCCGTAGTCACCTATTGTCAGGGGTCGGGTGTTCTGCCGCGATACGCCGGGTGGCGCATGCACAGAACACCGACACGCTCTAGCCAGTGGGCCCTGGGCGATCGTGGCGGCGGCGACGGCCGCGCATGCGCACTCCCGATCGCGGACAGGCGCCTGGCACAAATGACAGCGCAGGGCGCGCTATTTAAACAGGACAGGAGGTATGTCTTATTATCCTGTTCCTGTCATCTGGTTTGTGAAGTTTCCTGTTGCCGACCTCTGCTTGATCCTGACCCTGCTGGTTGTCTCCTGCTTGACCCCTGGCTTGACCTGACCACTCTCCTGCCTGCTCCTCCGGTACCTCGCTGCCCGCACGTTGCTGAACCCGGCTCGTGACCCTGACCATTCTCTGCCTGCTCCTCCGGTACCTCGCTGCACGCACGTTGCTGAACCCGGCTCGTGACCCTGACCACTCTCCTGCCTGCTCCTCTGGTACCTCGCTGCCCGCACGTTGCTGAACCCGGCTCGTGACCCTGACCACTCTCCTGCCTGCTCCTCCGGTACCTCGCTGCCCGCACGTTGCTGAACCCGGCCTGCCTGACTACGCCTTACGTCACGCTGACTGTCCATCCATCCATCCCGCAAGGATCAGTCCCTGCTGCAAGGCCTACCAGCCTCTTCTCGTCAGGCTCTATTTCCCGCAACACCTCTGACGGTACTCTCTACCACTGCTGGACATACTCAGGGGTCGCGCCCTGGTCTCGGTCTGCTCCAAGTCCATCCCCACCATCAGGGGCCCTGGTGCATAAGCAGATTGGGACTTAGACCCCGCGTGCTGAGGAACCCCGCACTGTGGGCCGCTAGAGATACCGTCAGGTGGTGTCTGACACCTATAGAATGTATTGCGGCTAAAGAAGAAGCGCGGGCCAACCGAAGAGGCCGGCCAGAAGACTCAGAGAGAACATTAGATACACAAGATATGATGGGGGAGGGGTGACACCCCAATATAGAGAGAACATTGTATATACAGATATGATGGGGGGGGTGACACCCCAATATAGAGAGAACATTGTATATACAGATATGGGGGAGGGGTGACACCCCAATATAGAGAGAACATTGTATATACAGATATGATGGGGGGGGACACCCCAATATAGAGAGAACATTGTATATACAGATATAATGGGGGAGGGGTGACACCCCAATATAGAGAGAACATTGTATACACAGATATGATGGGGGAGGGGAGACACCCCAATATAGAGAGAACATTGTATATACAGATATGATGGGGGGGACACCCCAATATAGAGAGAACATTGTATATACAGATATGATGGGGGAGGGTAGACACCCCAATATAGAGAGAACATTGTATATACAGATATGATGGGGGAGGGGTGACACCCCAATATAGAGAGAACATTGTATACACAGATATGATGGGGGAGGGGAGACACCCCAATATAGAGAGAACACTGTATACACAGATATGATGGGGGAGGGGAGACACCCCAATATAGAGAGAACATTGTATATACAGATATGATGGGGGAGGGGAGACACCCCAATATAGAGAGAACACTGTATATACAGATATGATGGGAGGGGGGACACCCCAATATAGAGAGAACATTGTATATACAGATATGATGGGGGAGGGGTGACACCCCAATATAGAGAGAACATTGTATATACAGATATGATGGGGGAGGGGTGACACCCCAATATAGAGAGAACATTGTATATACAGATATGATGGGGGAGGGGTGACACCCCAATATAGAGAGAACATTGTATACACAGATATGATGGGGGAAGGGAGACACCCCAATATAGAGAGAACATTGTATACACAGATATGATGGGGGGGGGGACCCCAATATAGAGAGAACATTGTATACACAGATATGATGGGGGGGGGGTGACACCCCAATATAGAGAGAACGTCTCTTTGGTGCCTCTTCAGACATCTCCATAAAGGACGTCACTGGCAGGAAGGGTTCTCATTGGTCCCAGCAGAAAAGGCCTCAAGCTGGAAAGACTCCTCCCACTTCTGAAGCCAATCAGAGTTTCTTTCTTTTCTCCCAAGCTTCATCCTCCAAGAGCAGACCTAAGCCAGGGGCCCAGTTCAGTCACAATCCTGGGGCCCCTAATCCCCAAACCTGCAGACTAGTCCTATTAAACCTCCTGAAGGGATTTCCCTACTTTCTAAAGTGGGGGGACGTCTGTTGGCCTTTGGGGTCACCTGGTCAGCAGACATCTCAGAAGCTCAGGTAAGAGACGTGGTGTCCAGGGGCTACAGACTAGAGGTCATCTCCCTGCCCCCACCCTGCTTCGTGTTGTCCAACCTGCCGGTGTCCCCGCAGGGACTAGCGGTCCTCCATGCTGCTCCTGCAGATCTGCTGACCCAAGGAGATCTCCCCATTGGACCAACAGCAGAATAGTTCCCGGTTTTTAGGCCACATTCACAGGGGACATACCAATGTGTACCGCCGTGGGGGGCCGTGTTTATTTGCAGGGGATGTCCCGGTGTTCATGCACCCCTGTGCAGGCAGTTCCATTGATGTCAGTTGGGACGTAGTGGTAACATGGACACAGATGCTGATCCCAATCTGACATCCGTATGGATGCATGGCCCTGAACGCACACTATCTGTGTTCACAGCTGTTCACCCGCACAGATGTTACATTGGGAGCAGTGTCTGTATCCATGCAGCCGCTGCATCCCAACTGACATCAATGAACCTGCCTGCACAGGGATGCATGAACACCGGTACATCCCCCAAGTAAACACGGCCCCCCACGGCTGTACGGATTAGTACGCCCCCTGTGACCGGGGCCTTACTCCAACCTTTTCCCTGTTCTAAAGCCTCCCAGCCGGTTCACACTATGTGGTGCGGGACACTGCATGGAGTCTGCACAGGAATCACACCGCATTCCTCTGCGCATTCCATGCACATGTCTGTGCGCTGCGATTTGGGCCATACACTTCCTATGGCTCAAATCACATCGCATCCGCACCACAAAGGTGCAGGACTGTCTTTAGATCCGCACCTGAATCACATGGTATGGGTCTTCTCACCCATGTCATGTGATTTCTGGCAATCACATCGCGTCTTGCCATCTGTTTCGGGTGTCAATAATTTATTACTGACTCCCGCACCAGATCGCATGAACGTGATGCGATTGCAATGCGGTGCGGGAAACGTACAGGATTCGCAGCGTTTCCCGCACCGCATTGGTGTGAACCCGAGCACAAGGAGGACATAGGCTGCATTCACTCGGGGGATTAGGGGCATACAGGGGATTCCTGCGGATGGGATCACTGTGAACAGTGGGGGATGGGAAGTCTGTACAAAGCAATGACAGGCTGACAGGAGCCGCGACCATTCCCATGTATCCGCACATCCATCGGTCATCTACGGTTAGGGCCAGGATCGCTCATCCTTCCCTGACCACAGATGACCGATGGATGTGCGGATACATGGGAATGGTCCCGGCTCAGCCTGTCATTGCTTTGTACAGACTTCCCATCCCCCACTGTTCACAGTGATCCCAGCCCCAGGAATCCCCTGTATGCCCCCTAATCCCCCCAGTGAATGCAGCCTATGTCCTCCTTGAGGCTTTAGAACAAGGAAACGGTTGGAGTAAAAACCGGGAAACCTTTCTGCTATTGGTCCAATGGGGAGATCTCCTTGGGTCAGCAGATCTGCAGGAGCAGCATGGAGGACCGCTAGTTCCTGCGGGGACACCGGCAGGTTGGACAACACGAAGCGGGGTGGGGGCAGGGAGATGAACTCTAGTCTGTAGCCCCTGGACACCACGTCTCTTACCTGAGCTTCTGAGATGTCTGCTGACCAGGTGACCCCAAAGGCCAACAGACGTCCCCCCACTTTAGGAAATGGGGACTTCCCTTCAGGAGGTTTAATAGGGCTTGTCTGAAGGTTTGGGGATTAGGGGCCCCAGGCTTGTGACTGAACTGGGCCCCTGGCCTAGGTTTGGCCTTAGAGGCCTAAGCCTGGGAGAAAAGAAAGGAACTCTGATTGGCTTCAGAAGTGGAAGGAGTCTTTCCAGCTTGAGGCCTTTTCTGCTGGGACCAATGAGAACCCTTCCTGCCAGTGACGTCCTTTATGGAGATGTCTCAAGAGGCACCAAAGAGACGGTCACCATCACAATGGCATCCCAATTGTGGAGTGATGTGTGTCTTACCTGCCTATCCACCCCAGTACACTAAGCTGCACCCGCACAGCTCAGTGCGAAATTTCAGCAATGCCAACCCCCCACTATTCACAGTGATCCCAGCCCCAGGAATCCCCTGTATGCCCCCTAATCCCCCCAGTAAATGCAGCCTATGTCCTCCTTGAGGCTTTAGAACAAGGAAACGGTTGGAGTAAAAACCCGGAAACCTTTCTGCTGTTGGTCCAATGGGGAGATCTCCTTGGGTCAGCAGAGTAGCAACATCAGCCCACAGAGTGACATCATTCTACCAGAAAGTAATGACACCATCCCACCAACAATTGAAAATGCGGACAACGCTACGGATGATACCGACATTCCCATTGGCAGCATCACACCTCGGGATTCCCTCAGTGTTCACCTATGCCGGCAAATGAAGAACCGCATGCCAAAAATGGTGGTCAAGCACAAAGAGGAGACCCCACAGAAGACAGAAATTATCCCACCGAGTGTCATCATTCCACCAAAAGGTGAAAATGCAGACAACGCTATGGACAAGATTGACTCTCCCATTCCCAGCGTCGCACCTCCTAGGGATCCCATCTGCGCTCGCCTAAAGGATTTATGCCGGCAAATGAAAAGGCGCAGGCCAACCAAGGGGTTCAGGCACCGCGAGCTTAATCCACCAGAGAGTGACACCATGCCACCAAAAAATGAAAATGTGGACAGCCCTACGGATCATACTGACGTTCCCATTCCCAGCGTTGCACCTCCTAGGGATCCCATCTGTGGTCACCCTTCCAGCACATCAACAAGAGGTTTACTCTTTCCAGCATTAGATAACACTTTACCATCAACGACTTCTGGCGTCTTTCCAACAAAAGACATGATCCTACGATCGAGTTCTGGCAATAGGCGAGAATGGACAACCATGACTGCCCATCCCAGTGTCCAATCCAGAGGAGCAATTCCTAGCGATACCGCCCGTTATATCCTACAGAAATTATTGCAGCGACGGAAGAAGCGAAGACCAACCAAAAAGGTCCACCATTAGTCTTAAAGCAGAACTGTTCTTTTCTTGGCTCCAGTGCTGAGGTGTACCGGAGCTCCCCACCAGCCACTGACATCTTCAGCCAGGCGGCTCTTGGGTACTAATCTCCAGCCATTTTAATTGGCTGGGCCAAGGTGACTTCAATCTCACGCAGGCGTGGGAGTTCAGTCATCCTGACATTGATGAAATTCTGTACTAAGCTGCACGGGTGCAGTTAGTTTGAAAGCCATGAAATAAAAAAGAACAAAAAGATCTGCAGGAGCAGCTTGGAGGACCAGTAGTCTATGCGGGGACAAAGGCAACACGAAGCGTGGTGGGGGCAGGGAGTGGAACTCCAGCCTGTAGCCTCTGGACACCACGTTTCTTACCGGAGCATCTGAGATGTCTCTGACCAGGTGACCCCAAAGGCCAACAGATGTCCCTCTACTTTGGGAAATGGCGGCTTCCCCCTAGGATGTTTAATAGAATTTGTAGGTTTGGGGTATTAGGGGCCCCAGGATTGTGACTGAACTGGGCCCCTGGCTTAAGTCTGGCCTTGGAGGCTGAAGTCTCAGAGAAACGACAGGAACGCTTCTTGGCTTCAGAAGTGGGAGGAGTCATCCCAGCTTGAGGCCTTTTCTGCTGGGGCCAATGAGAACTCTGACTACCAGTGACGTCCTATATGAGGTTGTCTAAGGGTCAGGTTGGGGGCACAGAGGAGACCTTCACCATCAGAAGACATGAGCACGAAGCGTTCTTCACATGGCCGCTCCACAGACCAACATCTCACACAAAGAGTTCTCCTCATGTTCACAGACAGGACACTCATGTGGGAAATAAGATGGACGACATCCCCGAACCCGTCCAGCCAATAATGTACAGCTGAAGACATCATCTCTAATCTCTACTGGACATCACTGATTTACCCCGCTCAGCGGGGGCGGGCCTTATACATCAGAGGCCAAAATATGGGCAGCACAGAGGCTTATTGGTTAGCCTTGCAGCACTGGGGTCCTTGGTTGAAATCCTGACCAGGACCCTATCTGCATGGAGTTTGCATGTTCTCCCTGTGCCTGCGTGGGTTTCCTCCGGGTACTCCGGTTTCCTCCCACACTTCAAAAACATGCAACCTTGCGTTGGTGGTGTAGTGGTTAGCATGGCTGCTTTCCAAGCAGCTGACCTGGGTTCGATTCCCAGCCAACGCAATATCCAACATGGCTGCTTCGCCTCCTTAGTATTGGCGTGATAATTCTGATACTGATATTATTTATAGCAATGATAATAATAATTCCAACAATATCCACAACTATCATGATAAGAATATTAATAACAGAAATAATATTTATAATGATAATAATCCGAATAATAATGTCAATAATAGGATTAGAAATGGAAATAATATATATATTTTATTTGTAGGTGAGAAGCAAATACAACAAAACGTAGATTCCTCATACATTATAACCAATGACGGTACAATAAATCCCCCCTCCGGCCCCCCTCCAGTCTTGCACAGTTGTACCGACTCCTCTCCTGTAGTAAAATGGCTTACTCTGATTTCACTGCACACTGTGAGCTTCTCACAATGTGCATTAGAAGCTGCAGCAAGTCAGATAGAGCTCCGTCTGCTTTCCTGGCTGGAGGACGTCCAGCATCATTTATCACTTTCCTCCTCAGTCTGACTGTCCTTGGCCCCGCCCTTTCATTCACTGGATTTCAGTTCCACCAATCGTGGAGGCTCAGCATCACATGAGGGCGGCACCTAGGTCAGCATGTATGCAAATGTTGCCTTCCTAGAAACGCCCACTCTTCCAGACTGATGGCCACCACTCAGGGGATTGCGATGATTTCTTGCATAACTCCTCCCACAAGCTAGCCCATTGGTTACATCAGGGCTCTTCAGAGGAGTACTGAGGCCGGGTGCTGTGATGTTTTCAGGAAGCTCTGTAAAGCACCCAGCTGGTTCCTTCCACCAGCCATGATCTGCCTGCATTGCAGAGAGAAGCAAAGGGACCCAGGAAGGACCAAACTAGGTCTAAAAAAAGGCATGTAATAAAAAACTAAAATGTTTTATTTTAAAAATGTTGATGGCGTGTCACTGAGGGGGAAGGAATAGCCAAGGAAGGCAACATATATGCAGATGAATCTTCCATTTTCTGTAGACTGATGGGTCCGGCTATCTTCCTGAAGGACAAACATGAGGCAGAACAAAGCCAAACGAAGTGCAAGAACCTCCAACAACCAATCAGATTTCACGGCAATGGAGAGAAGTCAGAAGAATGGAGAAATGGTTTCCAGGGGTTCCGACACATCTCAGCCAATAGAAGAGAGAACACAGCTAAGAATACAGACAAAACCAAAGTATACCAAAAACCAATATATACCCCGAATACAGCTCCCCATATATGACCCCCAACACAGAACAAGCCGTGTCCCCAATATATACCCCGAATACAGCTCCTCATATATGACCCCCAACACAGAACAAGCCGTGTCCCCAATATATACCCCGAATACAGCTCCTCATATATGACCCCCAACACAGAACAAGCCGTGTCCCCAATATATACCCCGAATACAGCTCCTCATATATGACCCCCAACACAGAACAAGCCGTGTCCCCAATATATACCCCGAATACAGCTCCTCATATATGACCCCCAACACAGAACAAGCCGTGTCCCCAATATATACCCCGAATACAGCTCCTCATATATGACCCCCAACACAGAACAAGCCGTGTCCCCAATATATACCCCGAATACAGCTCCCCATATATGACCCCCAACACAGAACAAGCCGTGTCCCCAATATGAACCCCCCACCCCCCTCTGTGTACAATACACCAAGTCATCAATCAGGGGACATTGGGGGAGATTTACTAAACCTGTAGATCTCAGGATCTGGTGCAGCTGTGCATGGCAGCCAATCAGCTTCTAACCTCAGCTTGTCCAATGAAGCTTTGACAATACAACCTGGAAGCTGATTGGCTGCCGTGCACGGCTGCACCAGATTCTGCACTCTCCGGTTTTAGTAAATCTCCCCGATGGTGTCACTAGGAACACAATGAAGGATGAAGATGTGATGGACTCTCAGACTTTGTATCCTTGTTTATTGTATACAGAGGGGGGGTTTGGGGGTTCATATCGGAAACACGACTTGTTATATGTTGGAAGTCTAATACTCGGAGCTGTATTGGGGGGGACATTGGAAGTCATATACTCGGAGCTGTATTGGGGGGGACATTGGAAGTCATATAGTCGGAGCTGTATTGGGGGGGGACATTGGAAGTCATATACTCGGAGCTGTATTGGGGGGGACATTGGAAGTCATATACTCGGAGCTGTATTGGGGGGGACATTGGAAGTCATATACTCGGAGCTGTATTGGGGGGGACATTGGAAGTCATATACTCGGAGCTGTATTGGGGGGGACACATTGGAAGTCATATACTCGGAGCTGTATGGGGGGGACACATTGGAAGTCATATACTCGGAGCTGTATGGGGGAGACACATTGGAAGTCATATACTCGGAGCTGTATTGGGGGGGACATTGGAAGTCATATACTCGGAGCTGTATTGGGGGGGACATTGGAAGTCATATACTCGGAGCTGTATTGGGGGGGACATTGGAAGTCATATACTCGGAGCTGTATTGGGGGGGACATTGGAAGTCATATACTCGGAGCTGTATTGGGGGGGACACATTGGAAGTCATATACTCTGAGCTGTATTGGGGGGGACATTGGAAGTCATATACTCGGAGCTGTATCGGGGGGGGACACATTGGAAGTCATATACTAGGAGCTGTATCGGGGGGGGGGACACATTGGAAGTCATATACTCGGAGCTGTATTGGGGGGGACATTGGAAGTCATATACTCGGAGCTGTATTGGGGGGACACATTGGAAGTCATATACTCGGAGCTGTATTGGGGGGACACATTGGAAGTCATATACTCGGAGCTGTATTGGGGGGGACATTGGAAGTCATATACTCGGAGCTGTATTGGGGGGGACACATTGTGAAAGGATTAAATGGAATATAACTGAATCCATTTTGTATACACTAATACAAGATGCTAGTTAATATATATATATGAGATATGTGCACACTAACAAAACTGTCTATGTCAGCTTCCTGTAGAAATGAGTGTTTTTGCAAACCCTTACAAAAAAGCAGATAAGGTTTACTCTCACTTCTGAAAAGTTTTAACCACAAATTGGGTGTTAGGTCAGATTGCAGCCATGGTCTGGGCGATAGAGCAGATATGGTATGATAGATAAAGCAGAAGAGTGAAAATGCAAACCTCATACAAATAATTGTTGAGTTAAGGTAAAACAATGTACATGTATCTGATTGGATGGTCTGAGGGTGTGTTTGATTGGATGGTCTGAGGGTGTGTTTGCCTAAAGACTACAGTATAATAACCCCGATGTTATGCCAATAAAACTGAAGTGTTTGCAATCGCAACTGAGGTGATTTGAGTGCATTCACTTTCCGAGATCTCGTAGCTGTGTCCAGGTGTGACCGTTGGTATCTTGAGGGGGCCCCCAAGGAAAAGGAAAAAGACCACCTACCTACTTTCACATTGGATGTCATATACTCGGAGCTGTATCGGGGGGGGACACATTGGAAGTCATATACTAGGAGCTGTATCGGGGGGGGGGACACATTGGAAGTCATATACTCGGAGCTGTATTGGGGGGGACATTGGAAGTCATATACTCGGAGCTGTATTGGGGGGGACATTGGAAGTCATATACTCGGAGCTGTATTGGGGGGACACATTGGAAGTCATATACTAGGAGCTGTATTGGGGGGGGACACATTGGAAGTCATATACTCGGAGCTGTATTGGGGGGACACATTGGAAGTCATATACTCGGAGCTGTATTGGGGGGACACACTGGAAGTCATATACTCGGAGCTGTATTGGGGGGACACATTGGAAGTCATATACTCGGAGCTGTATTGGGGGAACACATTGGAAGTCATATACTCGGAGCTGTATCGGGGGGGACACATTGGAAGTCATATACTCGGAGCTGTATTGGGGGGGACATTGGAAGTCATATACTCGGAGCTGTATTGGGGGGGGGACATTGGAAGTCATATACTCGGAGCTGTATTGGGGGGACACACTGGAAGTCATATACTCGGAGCTGTATCGGGGGGGAACACACTGGAAGTCATATACTCTGAGCTGTATCGGGGGGGAACACACTGGAAGTCATATACTCGGAGCTGTATTGGGGGGACACATTGGAAGTCATATACTCGGAGCTGTATTGGGGGGACACATTGGAAGTCATATACAGTTGCAAGAAAAAGTATGTGAACCCCTTGGGATTACGTTGAGTTTTGCATGAATTGGGCATAAAATGTACTCTGAACGTCATCTAAGTCACAACAATAGAAGAACACAGTCTGCTCAACATAATACTACACAAACCTTAGATGTTGCCATGGTTTAATTGCACATAACATGCAAACATTCACAGTGCAGGGAGGAAAAAGTATGTGAACCTTTGGACTTAATAACTGGTTGACCCTCCTTTGGCAGCAATAACCTCAACCAAACGCTTCCTGTAGTTGCAGATCAGACCTGCACAACGATCTGGAGTAATTTTGGACCACTCCTCTTCACAAAACTGTTTCAGTGTAGCAATATTCTTGGGATGTCTGGTGTGAATCGCTCTCTTAAGGTCATGCCACAGCATTCCAATTGGGTTGAGGTCAGGACTCTGACTGGGCCACTCCAGAAGGTGTATTCTGTGCTGTTGCAGCCATTGTTTTGTTGAATTACTTGTATGCTTTGGGTCATTGTCCTGTTGCATCACCCATCCTCTGCGGAGCTTCAGTTGGCGGACAGATGGTCGTACGTTTTCCTGCAAAATGTCTTGATAAACTCTGGAATTCATTTTCCCATCAAGGACAACAATCCGTCCAGCCCTGAGGCAGCAAAGCAGCCTCAAACCATGATGCTCCCTCCGCCACGTTTCACAGTGGGGATGAGGTTTTGATGTTGGTGTGCTGTGCCTTTTTTTTCTCCACACATAGTGTTGTGTGTTCTTCCCAAACAACTCAATCTTGGTTTCATTTGTCCACAGTATATTTTGCCAGTAGTGCTGTGGAACATCCAGGTGCTCTTTTGCAAACTTCAAACGTGCTGCAATATTCTTTTTGGACAGCAATGGCTTCCTCCGTGGTGTCCTCCCATGTACTCCATTCTTGTTTAATGTTTTCCTTATTGTAGATGTGTCAACAAAAATGTTAGCATGTGCCAGAGATTTCTGTAGGTCTTTAGCTGACACTCTGGGATTCTTCTTTACCTCATGCAGCATTCTGCGCTGTGCTCTTGCAGTCATTTTTACAGGACGACCACGCCTAGGGAGAGTAGCAACAGTGCTAAACTTTCTCCATTTGTAGACAGTTTGCCTTACTGTGGACACATGAACATCAAGGCTTTTTGAGATACTTTTGTAACCCTTTGCAGCTTCATGCAAGTCAACAATTCTTAATCGTAGGTCTTCTGAGAGCTCTTTTCTGCGAGGCATGGTTCACATCAGACAGTGCTTCTTGAAACCAGTAAACCCAAAACAGGTGTCAGCAACACATCCAATATCATCACACTGATTGGAGTCAAGGTTGGCTCACTCCTGGCTCCAATTGGCTCTGGGAAAAGTCATTAAGCTAGGGCCTCACATACTTTTTCCTCCCTGCACTGTGAATGTTTACATGTTATGTGCAATTAAACCATGGCAACATCTAATGTTTGTGTAGTATTATGTTCAGCAGACTGTGTTCTTCGCTTGTTGTGACTTAGATGACGTTCAGAGCACATTTTATGCCCAATTCATGCAAAACTCCACGTAATCCCAAGGGGTTCACATACTTTTTCTTGCAACTGTACTCGCAGCTGTATTGGGGGGGACACACTGGAAGTCATATACTCGGAGCTGTATTGGGGGGGGCATTGGAAGTCATATACTCGGAGCTGTATTGGGGGGACACATTGGAAGTCATATACTCAGAGCTGTATAGGGGGGGACATTGGAAGTCATATACTCGGAGCTGTATTGGGGGGGGCATTGGAAGTCATATACTCGGAGCTGTATCGGGGGGGACACATTGGAAGTCATATACTCGGAGCTGTATTGGGGGGGACACATTGGAAGTCATAAACTCGGAGCTGTATTGGGGGGGACACATTGGAAGTCATATACTTGTCTGGGGGGTGGTAAAACCATGACACACCCCCCCAAGGCTGATGTACTTGGAAGGGGAGGAAGGACATACAGGACAGGTTTTTGAGTTTTTCTAACCTGCTTGATTATTGTTCACCCCCTTAATTTCCCCAAAGCAGCTGGCTGGGAGGGGTCTGGGGCTCCCCATTGACATGAGAAGAGGGCCCCTAATTTATTTGATGTTTCCCCATTGTGTTGCTGCGCTGAATGTGGACACAGAAATATAAAGCTCCCATTAGAGACTACACATCTCCTGATCCAACTGTATCTTTAGGTCTATGTAGCCGACCCTGACAAGCCCCCAAATCCTTCCCTATAGAGTACTATAGCTTTTCTGGGGAGGGGCTACAGCCTAGACCAGGCGACCTTCAAACTCCAGCTGTGCTGAAACTACAAATCCCATCATGCCTCTCTGGTATGGGAACATGTGACCGACCATAGTATGGGGTGTATGACTGACCCTGGTATGGAGACTTTAGAGTGTAAGCTCCAAGAGCCGGGCCCTCCTATTCCTTCTGTACTGAAATGTATTGTAATTGTACCGCCCCCCTTATATTGTACAGCGCTGGAATACTGTTAGCGCCATAATTCCTGTATAATAGTAATAATAGAAGGAAAGGACAGGCGGGGGGGGGGGGGCGGTTCTCTCGTTCTGGGAGGACGTCATATGACAGAGCAGACATCATCAGGGGCTCTCGGGGGAGTGCGGGGTGGCAATCGGTGGTGCGCCGTATCCCTAGAACACACAGATCACCGATCAAAGTAAAGAGTCGAAGATATCAGTTCTGTCATGTGATCAACTGTGTCCAATCACAACTGATCACATGTAAAGAAGGAAATGCCGGCTATTGGCAATCCTCTCCTAACGCTGACAGCATGTGAGGAGAGGAGAGCCGGTAATCGTCATTCCTCAGAGGGGACATCTACACTGATCATCAGGGCACTGCTCAGTGTAGACCCATCAGTGCCACCTGTCAGTGCTCATCAATGCCACATATCAGTGCCCATCAGTGTTGCCTATCAGTGCCAGTCATTGTCACCTATCAGTGCCAGTCAGTGCAGCCTGTCAGTGCCCATCAGTGCCACATATCAGTACCCATCAGTGCTAGTGGTCAGTGCTCATCAGTACATTGCTTATCAGTGCTGAATTTCCATTGTCCATCACTGTGCCCATCAGTGCTGGCTATCAGTGCCCATCAGTGATGGCTATCAGTACCCAACAGTGCTAGTGGTCAGTGCTCATCAGTACATTGCTTATCAGTGATGAATTTCATTGTCCATCATTGATGCCTGTCTGTACCCATCAGTGCTATCTATCAGTGCCCATCAGTGCTGCCTATCAGTGCCACATATTGGAGAAGTCTCATCAGTGCCTCATCAATATCCATCATTGCTGACTATCACTGCCCATCAGTGCTGGCAATCAGTGCCCATCAGTGCTGGCAATCAGTGCCCATCAGTGCTGGCTGTCAGTGCCCATCAGTGCTGGCTGTCAGTGCCGCCAATCAATGCCCATCAGTGCCGCCTCATCAGTGAAGGAGAAAAATCACCTATTTACAAAACTTTATAACAGAAACTAAACAAAAATGTGTTTTTTTCAAAATGTTTGGTCTTTCATCGTTTGTTTAACATAAATTAACCCCCCCCCTCTCCCCCCCCCAGTGCTGATTAAATAACCAACAAAAGAAATCTCTGTTTGTCTAAAAAAAAAAAGATACATTTAGTTTGGATGCAATGTTGCATGACCGTGCGATTGTCATTCAAAGTGTGACCGCGCTGAAATCTGGCCTGGGCAGGAAGGGGGTAAAAGTGCCCGGTAGGCAAGTGGTTGATGTCACTTTAAAGCGCAATTTCCCCTTTTTGGTGGAGTTGCGCTTTAGTAAAAGGTCTGCATGCTGCATTATTTCCTCTATAACTCGCTGGCTTTAGATCTGTAAGTGTATGGTAATCCTTCCCTTCCTAACCAAACCGTTTATACAAAAAGAGCCGCAGAGGAGGCGGGGCTATGAAGAGAACCTGTTACAAAGTGACAGCTTTTCCCTTTCCCTGAATACTTGAGGCAGAATGAAGCAGAAGACTGAAATCAGGGACTTACATCTCCTCCACTGTCCTTCATCCCGATGATGTCTGGGGGCGGAGCCAAAGTAACTACGCGCCCGCAGGTAAGTGCACCCAGTACTGGCGGGCACGCTGGACGAGATGACGGCGACTGGAGAGGCATCAGCAACCTGGAGGAGAACAACGTGTCGGGAATTTCCAGGAGGACAGCGACAACTCACACCACTGACACTGCAATCTGTCATTTTATAACGGCTTCCGCTCTTCTTCTGTCCTCCCATTCTTGGCGCACAGCGCCGCCATCGCTTCTGAGCCGTGACCATTGGACGCAGCGCATCACCGATCAGGGGAGGAGCCAATGACGCTGGCTCTTTACCATGTGATCAGCTGTGTCCAATCACAGTTACAGTGCTGAGGAAGGGAAAGGCGATACTTGGCTTTCCTGTGACAGGGGACATATACACTGGTAATCAGGGCAATGATTCATCAGTACAGACCTATCAGTGCAGTATATCAGTGCCGTTCAGTGAAGGCCCATCAGTGACAATCAGTGCAGCCCCATGAGTGCAGCATATCAGTGCCGTCTTATCAGGGCAGCCTCATCAGTGCAGCCCATCAATAACCATGACAGCAATCTATCAGTGCCCATCAGTGCATCCTCATCAGTGCAATCTATCAGTGCCCATCAGTGCATCCTCATCAGTGCAATCTATCAGTGCCCTTCAGTGAAGCCCCATCAGTGCCAAATCAGTGCAGCCCCATGAGTGCATCCTCATCAGTGCAATCTATCAGTGCCCATGAGTGCATCCTCATCAGTGCAATCTATCAGTGCCCATCAGTGCATCCTCATCAGTGCAATCTATCAGTGCCCATCAGTGCATCCTCATCAGTGCAATCTATCAGTGCCCATCAGTGCATCCTCATCAGTGCAATCTATCAGTGCCCATCAGTGCATCCTCATCAGTGCAATCTATCAGTGCCCTTCAGTGAAGCCCCATCAGTGCCAATCAGAGCAGCACCATGAGTGCAGCATATCAGTGCCGTCTTATCAGGGCAGCCTCATCAGTGCAGCCCATCAATAACCATGACAGCAATATATCAGTGCCCATCAGTGCAATCTATCAGTGCCCATCAGTGCATCCTCATCAGTGCAATCTATCAGTGCCCATCAGTGCATCCTCATCAGTGCAATCTATCAGTGCCCATCAGTGCATCCTCATCAGTGCAATCTATCAGTGCCCATCAGTGCATCCTCATCAGTGCAATCTATCAGTGGCCCATCAGTGCATCCTCATCAGTGCAATCTATCAGTGCCCATCAGTGCATCCTCATCAGTGCAATCTATCAGTGCACATTGGTAACAAAGAAAATTAACTATGTGTAAAATGTATAACAGAACAAAGAAAACGGTTTGGTTTTTTTCCCAATCTTTTTAGCACAAAAAGAAAACAACCCAGTGGGGGCTCATTGGTGGATGTGAGGAGGAAAGTCTCATTGATGGAGGTGGAGAGGAAAGTCTCATTGGTGGATGTGAGGAGGAAAGTCTCATTGATGGAGGTGGGGAGGGAAGTCTCATTGATGGAGGTGGGGAGGGAAGTCTCATTGATGGAGGCGGGGAGGGAAGTCTCATTGATGGAGGTGGGGAGGGAAGTCTCATTGATGGAGGTGGGGAGGGAAGTCTCATTGATGGAGGTGGGGAGGGAAGTCTCATTGATGGAGGTGGGGAGGGAAGTCTCATTGATGGAGGTGGGGAGGGAAGTCTGGCCTGTTTAGCAAAATCCAAAAACTGACAGGTGGACCTGATTGGAACGGTTATGTGAAAGAGGCCAGAACCAATCACATGGGCAAAAACCACCACAAATTCTATCCTATTCCTATTGGTTCCCCTCTGATGCTCCTCCATCTCCCAGCCTGAGCTCTGCTGTACAGGAGATTATGAGGATTCATTGAATGTTCTTTTCATACCTGGAGTCCAGCTTCAAAGGAGAATCTATAATGTTGTATTTCATCCTGAGCTCTAGGTGACAGAGTGCATGTATGTATTACATGTGCTGTAGACTGGGGGCTAGCGTGGCTGACAGCACGCCCCTCTATCCCCCCCCACCGCTGTCTGACCGTGATGTTTTGAAGAAGAATGGATGAGAGTTGATGGATGGCGCTGATTTCAGCACCAGGCGCTTGCCCAAGGACCGATGCCATCCTACATACATGGGGGGGGCATATCATAGCAGAGGGGTAGAAGATAGTCAGCTCACCGTGAGCTCCACAATACAAATGCAGTGCAGAGGGTGTATGAACACCGTACCCCCCCCCCCCCCCCCCCCAGGTCCCTCTGTACTTACTTCTGGCCATCCTGAGTTGTCAGGGTTTCTTCAGCAGGTCCAGTGGTCAGGGAATGTGAAATATCCGCTCTTTTCTGTGCAGCGCTCACAAGACGGACCAGATAGACTCCCTGTGACAGCGCCGAGCAATCAGAATCCATCTGCTCCTTCCAGGAAGTGCTGCCCAGAGAATCCCTGGACTACTGGGTCACCTGTGGGAGCCCTGACAGCTCCCACCCCAAAGGTAAGTACAGCAGGTATCGGGGGATGGGAGGGGGGTTGTACAGCAGGTATCGGGGATGGGAGGGGGGGTTGTACACCTTTACATTTATCCTTTAAAGTTGAAGTAACATTTGATAAACATTTACTGGACGTACACTATCCGGTGGCACTCTCATCCTTGGACACTTTTCTGGGGCCCCTCAGGGATACCCCACATTACAGAGCTGCCTCTCTTCATCAAATCTGTTTTCCCATTTGGGATCCAGGCCTCCTAACACGCTATTAGTAATACAGAGAAGAACTGGCCGGGGCTGACAACACTGCTTGGGATTTCAGTGCAGCAGAGACAGTGTTGTCAGCTCAGTGATGAAGGGCATTCCCCATGTGAACTCACCATTGGCTGTCAGAGAAGACAGGGGGCACGCCATCATCCCTTCGCCTACACTGGGGTCTGTCGCCCTCTTCTGAACGCCCCCTTTTATTAATGTTGGGGGGTCAGCAAGGAATGTGTCCGGGAATATTTCCTGATCTTCTAGAAGAGTAAAACGGATGGTTAGTTCACAATGGTGACCCATCCAGAATCACAAACCAAATCATCACAACTCAAAGAAACCTTTTCCCAGCATAGAAGATACAAATGCAAACTGACAGCCAGAGAAATATTCTCCAACAATAGAAGTTCACCTTAAAAAACAATGAAATAAATAAATAAATGCCGTGTTTTGCAGGTAAAAAAAATGTGTATTTATAATTGTTTTATTAGCAGCTTGTAAAGCATTGCATCCGCCATCCGTCCTGATTACCCCGGTAAAGGTCATACAGGGGTCCCAAACATGGGGGGGGGTGTACAGCCATGGTGGGGGGGGGGGGGGGAGTACAGTGATGATGGGGGGGGTGTTACAGCGATGATGGGGGGGTGTACAGCGATGATGGGGGGGTGTACAGCGATGATGGTGGGGGGGGGTGTACAGCGATGATGGTGGGGGGGTGTACAGAGGTGATGGGGGGGTGTACAGCGATGATGGTGGGGGGTGTACAGCAATGATGGTGGGGGGGTGTACAGCGATGATGGGGGGGTATAGTGATGATGGGGGGGGGTATAGCGATGATGGGGGGTATAGCGATGATGGGGGGGTATAGCAGTGATGGGGGGGGTACAGCGATGATGGGGGGGGGTATAGCGATGATGGGGGGGGGTATAGCGATGATGGGGGGGTATAGAATGATGGGGGGGGGTATAGCGGTGATGGTTAATGATAACAATAAGTGTGACTATCAGAGGAGTTATGACGATGTATCACTATAACATTATATATGATTACACATCTTATTGCCCATAATAATAATGGGGGCTGACCCCCCCCCCAGTGTCTCCCTTCCCCCAGTGTCTCCCTTCCCCCAGCACTTCCCCTTCCCGGCCACCCCGGGGCGCAGCTTCCCCAACTTCCCCTCCAGACACCATGAAAACACCGATCACTTCCTGCCTGGTCTCCATGGTGATGGGTCTTCCAGGAGGAAATCTATGGTGATGGGACACTACAGGAGGAGCTGAGTGTTGCTGCCCTCTAGCGGCTCCTGTGTGCATTACATCAGGGAAATGTCAGCACAGAGAATGGCCAGGAGATTTCTGTCATCCAAATACACAGAACAGCTTTATTGTATTATAATTATTGGGATTATTAATATTACACCCATTATTGTTTATATTACAATTCATATCAATCATTACAATCCTATTAATACAGTAAAATAAATAAAATGACATTATAATAACATTGTATGAATATAAACAGAGGCGTCTATATTATAAATACAGGGAATGGTATCAATGTTATATAATAGGATCCAATCCAGATCTGCTCTACATCCCAACATCCAATCCAAAGCCGCCTGGGCTGGATCCCAGATGAGCCAATCAGAGTAAAGCAGGCTGAACAGAGCCTGCTGATTGGTCACACATAACTCCGCCCCCCTCACTGTGACTTTGCACTGTGAAACAGACTGGATCCCAGATGAGCCAATCAGAGTAAAGCAGGCTGAACAGAGGCTGCTGATTGGTCACACATAAACTCCGCCCCCCTCACTGTGAGTTTGCACTGTTACCAGGCTGGATCCCAGATGAGCAATCAGAGTAAAGCAGGCTGAACAGAGGCTGCTGATTGGTCACACATAAACTCCACCCCCCTCACTGTGACTTTGCACTGTGCACAGGCTGGATCCCAGATGAGCCAATCAGAATAAAGCAGGCTGACAGAGGTTGCTGATTGGTCTCACATAACCCCGCCCCCTCTCACTGTGGTCACATGACCTCCCCTCACTGTGAGTCCTCAGTTGCTGTTTTCTCTCACCAGAGACAGCTGCTTCCTTACAGAGCTCCTGTGACTGATTGCTTTGTATCTCATTGCACTCAATCTACAGCCATTGGAATCGACTTTCTATTTATATCAGCGATCCTCAGTGATCAGTAACTGCTGATTTCTGTATTTCTAACAAAAAAAACAAAAATGTGCAGAATCTTTGCCGTGATTGTTATCCTGTTGCTCCCTTGGGGAGTACACAGGAAGGACATCAAAGACTCCACAAAGACCGGCATGGACAAGGACAATGATATGAAGATGATGGAGGAACAAAGAAATTTCATCAAAGACTCCCCAGATATCCGCATGGAGGGGGGGAGCATGAAGATGATGGAAGAACACCGATATTTCATCAAAGACTCCCCAGATATCCGCATGGAGGGGGGGAGCATGAAGATGATGGAGGAACACCGATATTTCATCAAAGACTCCCCAGATATACGCATGGAGGGGGGGAGCATGAAGATGATGGATGAAACGATGCAGAATATGGTCAGAAAAATGGAAAATGAGCCCCCAGAGGTCCACATGGAGCAGAAGGAGGGAAAAATGAAGACGACGCAGCAATCAGTGGAGATTCCAATGATTTTTAAAAATCTTGATACCATTGGTAGTACTCCAGGATGACATAAAAAAAATCTCCAGAGACCCAAATGGAGAAGGAGAAGAGCATAAAGATTATGGAGGAACTCCGAAATTTCTTCAAAGACTCCTCAGATATCTGTATGGAAGAGACAGGGCGAAACATGAAGATTACGGAGGAATTGGCATGGATTTCATGGATTTTTAAAATCTTCTGGCCATGGGGATTACCCAGAAATGTCATTAAAGAGTCCCCAGAGAACCAAATGGAGGAGAAGGAGGGGAGCATGAGGATGACGGAAGAACCTGTGGAGGAAATGGTCAGAAAACTGGAAAATGAGCCCCCAGAGATCCGCACGGAGCAGAATGAGGGGAACACGAAAACGACGCAGCAACCAGTGCAAATTCCAATCATTTTTAAAATCTTGATGCCATTGGTAGTACTCCAGGATGACTTCAAAGACTCCCCAGAGACCCGCATGGAGGAGGGGAGCATGAAGAATATGGGGGAACACAGAGATGTCATCAAAGACTCCCCAGAGACCCTCATGGAGAAAAAGGAAGACAAAAAGAAGAAAGAGCAGCCAGTAGAGGAAACGGTCAGAGAATTGGAAAATGAGCCCCCAACAGCCATCAGCTGGTTCTCACTACTGGGCACCGCTACATACTGCTTGAAAAAGATAGTGAAGATAATTTCTCTCATTCAGAAGTTCATCCTGTGCAACTATGACCTGGGCACAACATTAGCAGAAGATGTGCTGTTCCTGCAGATGATTGAAGTCATTTTTCGACTGCTCGATGTCTGGTACTTAGGGGGGTCACTCATAGAGAACACAATCTTAGGCTTGCTTACAATAAATGGTGATTGGTACCAATGGATGGTTGCTGGGCTCCAGTCAGTCTGGTCCAATGGGTGGGCAGCCTTAGGGAACACAGTCCCACCCATGCTTATAAATGCCGGTGATTGGTACCAATGGATGGTTGCTGGGTGCTGCTCAGTCTGGTCCAAGGTGTGGGCGGCTTTTGAGATCATGCGACCCAAGCTTCTCCATGTTGTTGCTGAGCACTGGTTAGAATGCTTGCTGGCGCTTGTCTTCATGCTGCAGGTAATGCTCTTGTATATGGCGTGTGTCATCATGCCGCTGGTAGTGCTCTATATATATGTCAGGCCATTCACCGAATTGCTCCAACCAAGGAGAGGAAACACCATCCCACCAGACACTGAAAATGCAGATGATGCTATGGAAGAGACTGACCTTCCCGATCCCAGCGTCGCACCTCCCAGGAATGACATCCGTGCTCACCTACGGGATTTATGCCGGCCAATGAAGAGGCGCAGGCCAACCACAGAGTTCAGGCATGGCAAAATGTTCTCATCAATGAGTGACGTCATCCCACAGGGCGATGATGCCGTCCCATCAATGAGTGATGTCATTCCACAGGGCGGTGATGCCGTCCCATCAATGAGTGATGTCATCCCACAGGGCGATGATGCCGTCCCATCAATGAGTGATGTCATTCCACAGGGCGGTGATGCCGTCCCATCAATGGGTGATATCATTCCACAGAGCGATGATGCCGTCCCATCAATGAGTGATGTCATCCCACAGGGCGATGATGCCGCCCCATCAATGAGTGACGTCATCCCACAGGGCGATGATGCCGTCCCATCGAGTGATGTCATCCCACAGGGCGATGATGCCGTCCCATCAATGAGTGAAGTCATCCAACAGGGCGATGATGCCGTCCCATCAACGAGTGATGTCATCCCACAGGGCGATGATGCCGTCCCATCAACGAGTGATGTCATCCCACAGGGCGATGATGCCGTCCCATCAACGAGTGATGTCATTCCACAGGGCGATGATGCCGTCCCATCAACGAGTGATGTCATCCCACAGGGCGATGATGCCGTCCCATCAACACATGACATCATTCCTAAGACATATTCTACCATGTCATCAATCAGTGGCATCATCCAACCACCAAGCGATGACATGAGTTCTGGGACTGACCAACCGACTGGCCATCCCAGCGGTGCATCTCCTAGTGATGGCACCCGCTTTAATCCACGCAATTTATTCCAGCGAAAGAAGAAGCGCAAGCGACCGAAGGTAAGAAAGTACAGAAAACTCTCCTCCGGCACGTACGTCCTCCTCTGGTGCTTGGATCTACCAACTGAGTATCCAGCCGAATGTCTCGTCTCCTAAGTATGGCCGCCGTATTTACCTATAGAATGTATTGCGGCTAAAGAAGAAGCCGGGCCAACCGAAGAGGCCGGACAGAAGACTCAGAGAGAACATTAGATACACAGATATGATGGGGGAGGGGGGACACCCCAATATAGAGAGAACATTGTATATACAGGTGTGATGGGGGAGGGGTGACACCCCAATATAGAGAGAACATTGTATATACAGATATGATGGGGGAGGGGTGACACCCCAATATAGAGAGAACATTGTATATACAGATATGATGGGGGAGGTGACACCCCAATATAGAGAGAACATTGTATAAACAGATATGATGGGGGAGGGGTGACACCCCAATATAGAGAGAACATTGTATATACAGATATGATGGGGGAGGGGTGACACCCCAATATAGAGAGAACATTGTATATACAGATATGATGGGGGAGGGGTGACACCCCAATATAGAGGGAACATTACATATACAGATATGATGGGGGAGGGGGGACACCCCAATATAGAGAGAACATTGTATATACAGATATGATGGGGGAGGGGTGACACCCCAATATAGAGAACATTGTATATACAGATATGATGGGGGAGGGGTGACACCCCAATATAGAGAACATTGTATATACAGATATGATGGGGGAGGGGGGTGACACCCAATATAGAGAGAACATTGTATATACAGATATGATGGGGGAGGGGAGACCCCCAATATAGAGAGACCATTGTATATACAGATATGATGGGGGGGTAACATCCCAATATAGAGAGAACATTGTATATACAGATATGATGGGGGGGGACACCCCAATATAGAGAGAACATTGTATACACAGATATGATGGGGGAGGGGTGACACCCTAATATAGAGAGAACATTGTATATACAGATATGATGGGGGAGGGGTGACACCCCAATATAGAGAGAACATTGTATATACAGATATGATGGGGGAGGGGTGACACCCCAATATAGAGAGAACATTGTATATACAGATATGGTGGGGGAGGGGTGACACCCCAATATAGAGAGAACATTGTATATACAGATATGATGGGGGGACACCCCAATATAGAGAGAACATTGTATATACAGATATGATGGGGGGGGGACACCCCAATATAGAGAGAACATTGTATATACAGATATGATGGGGGGGGGACCCCAATATAGAGAGAACATTGTATATACAGATATGATGGGGGGGGACCCCAATATAGAGAGAACATTGTATATACAGATATGATGGGGGAGGGGTGACACCCCAATATAGAGAGAACATTGTATATACAGATATGATGGGGGAGGGGTGACACCCCAATATAGAGAGAACATTGTATATATGTCTTCTGATGGTGGACGTCTCTTTGGTGCCTTCAGCCAGGTGCGATGTAACACACACGTCATCCCGCAATTCTCATGCGTCTTGCCATGCGACAATTGCAGCAACATCACACTGTATTCGGGGCGCCATGTTGATGGTGAACGTCTCTTTGGTGCCTCTTCAGACATCTCCATAAAGGACGTCACTGGCAGGAAGGGTTCTCATTGGTCCCAGCAGAAAAGGCCTCAAGCTGGAAAGACTCCTCCCACTTCTGAAGCCAATCAGAGTTTCTTTCTTTTCTCCCAAGCTTCATCCTCCAAGAGCAGACCTAAGCCAGGGGCCCAGTTCAGTCACAATCCTGGGGCCCCTAATCCCCAAACCTGCAGACTAGTCCTATTAAACCTCCTGAAGGGATTTCCCTACTTTCTAAAGTGGGGGGACGTCTGTTGGCCTTTGGGGTCACCTGGTCAGCAGACATCTCAGAAGCTCAGGTAAGAGACGTGGTGTCCAGGGGCTACAGACTAGAGGTCATCTCCCTGCCCCCACTCCGCTTCGTGTTGTCCAACCTGCCGGTGTCCCCGCAGGGACTAGCGGTCCTCCATGCTGCTCCTGCAGATCTGCTGACCCAAGGAGATCTCCCCATTGGACCAACAGCAGAATAGTTCCCGGTTTTTAGGCCACATTCACAGGGGACATACCAATGTGTACCGCCGAGGGGGGCCGTGTTTATTTGCAGGGGATGTCCCGGTGTTCATGCATCCCTGTGCAGGCAGTTCCATTGATGTCAGTTGGGACGTAGTGGTAACATGGACACAGATGCTGATCCCAATCTGACATCCGTATGGATGCATGGCCCTGAACGCACACTATCTGTGTTCACAGCTGTTCACCCGCACAGATGTTACATTGGGAGCAGTGTCTGTATCCATGCAGCCGCTGCATCCCAACTGACATCAATGAACCTGCCTGCACAGGGATGCATGAACACCGGTACATCCCCCAAGTAAACACGGCCCCCCACGGCTGTACGGATTAGTACGCCCCCTGTGACCGGGGCCTTACTCCAACCTTTTCCCTGTTCTAAAGCCTCCCAGCCGGTTCACACTATGTGGTGCGGGACACTGCATGGAGTCTGCACAGGAATCACACCGCATTCCTCTGCGCATTCCATGCACATGTCTGTGCGCTGCGATTTGGGCCATACACTTCCTATGGCTCAAATCACATCGCATCCGCCCCACAAAGGTGCAGGACTGTCTTTAGATCCGCACCTGAATCACATGGTATGGGTCTTCTCACCCATGTAATGTGATTTCTGGCAATCACATCGCGTCTTGCCATCTGTTTCGGGTGTCAATAATTTATTACTGACTCCCGCACCAGATCGCATGAACGTGATGCGATTGCAATGCGGTGCGGGAAACGTACAGGATTCGCAGCGTTTCCCGCACCTCATTGGTGTGAACCCGAGCTCAAGGAGGACATAGGCTGCATTCACTGGGGGGATTAGGGGGCATACAGGGGATTCCTGGGGCTGGGATCACTGTGAACAGTGGGGGATGGGAAGTCTGTACAAAGCAATGACAGGCTGACAGGAGCCGCGACCATTCCCATGTATCCGCACATCCATCGGTCATCTACGGTTAGGGCCAGGATCGCTCATCCTTCCCTGACCACAGATGACCGATGGATGTGCGGATACATGGGAATGGTCCCGGCTCAGCCTGTCATTGCTTTGTACAGACTTCCCATCCCCCACTGTTCACAGTGATCCCAGCCCCAGGAATCCCCTGTATGCCCCCTAATCCCCCCAGTGAATGCAGCCTATGTCCTCCTTGAGGCTTTAGAACAAGGAAACGGTTGGAGTAAAAACCCGGAAACCTTTCTGCTGTTGGTCCAATGGGGAGATCTCCTTGGGTCAGCAGATCTGCAGGAGCAGCATGGAGGACCGCTAGTCCCTGCGGGGACACCGGCAGGTTGGACAACACGAAGCGGGGTGGGGGCAGGGAGATGAACTCTAGCCTGTAGCCCCTGGACACCACGTCTCTTACCTGAGCTTCTGAGATGTCTGCTGACCAGGTGACCCCAAAGGCCAACAGACATCCCCCCACTTTAGGAAATGGGGACTTCCCTTCAGGAGGTTTAATAGGACTTGTCTGAAGGTTTGGGGATTAGGGGCCCCAGGCTTGTGACTGAACTGGGCCCCTGGCCTAGGTTTGGCCTTAGAGGCCTAAGCCTGGGAGAAAAGAAAGGAACTCTGATTGGCTTCAGAAGTGGAAGGAGTCTTTCCAGCTTGAGGCCTTTTCTGCTGGGGCCAATGAGAACCCTTCCTGCCAGTGACGTCCTTTATGGAGATGTCTGAAGAGGCACCAAAGAGACGGTCACCATCACAATGGCATCCCAATTGTGGAGTGATGTGTGTCTTACCTGCCTATCCACCCCAGTACACTAAGCTGCACCCGCACAGCTCAGTGCGAAATTTCAGCAATGCCAACCCCCCACTATTCACAGTGATCCCAGCCCTAGGAATCCCCTGTATGCCCCCTAATCCCCCCAGTGAATGCAGCCTATGTCCTCCTTGAGGCTTTAGAACAAGAAAACGGTTGGAGTAAAAACCCGGAAACCTTTCTGCTGTTGGTACAATGGGGAGATCTCCTTGGGTCAGCAGAGTAGCAACATCAGCCCACAGAGTGACATCATTCTACCAGAAAGTAATGACACCATCCCACCAACAATTGAAAATGCGGACAACGCTACGGATGATACCGACATTCCCATTGGCAGCATCACACCTCGGGATTCCCTCAGTGTTCACCTATGCCGGCAAATGAAGAACCGCATGCCAAAAATGGTGGTCAAGCACAAAGAGGAGACCCCACGGAAGACAGACATTATCCCACCGAGTGTCATCATTCCACCAAAAGGTGAAAATGCAGACAACGCTATGGACAAGATTGACTCTCCCATTCCCAGCGTCGCACCTCCTAGGGATCCCATCTGCACTCGCCTAAAGGATTTATGCCGGCAAATGAAAAGGCGCAGGCCAACCAAGGGGTTCAGGCACCGCGAGCTCAATCCACCAGAGAGTGACACCATCCCACCAAAAAATGAAAATGTGGACAGCCCTACGGATCATACTGACATTCCCATTCCCAGCGTCGCACCTCCCAGGGATCCCATCCGTGTTCATCCTTCCAGCACATCAACAAGAGGTTTACTCTTTCCAGCATTAGATAACACTTTACCATCAACGACTTCTGGCGTCTTTCCAACAAAAGACATGATCCTACGATCGAGTTCTCGCAATAGGTGAGAATGGACAACCATGACTGCCCATCCCAGTGTCCAATCCAGAGGAGCAATTCCTAGCGATACCGCCCGTTCTATCCTACAGAAATTATTGCGGCGACGGAAGAAGCGAAGGCCAACCAAAAAGGCCCTCCATTGGTCTTAAAGCAGAACTGTTCTTTTCTTGGCTCCAGTGCTGAGGTGTACCGGAGCTCCCCACCAGCCACTGACATCTTCAGCCAGGCGGCTCTTGGGTACTAATCTCCAGCCATTTTAATTGGCTGGGCCAAGGTGACTTCAATCTCGCGCAGGCGTGGGAGTTCAGTCATCCTGACATTGATGAAATTCTGTACTAAGCTGCACGGGTGCAGTTAGTTTGAAAGCCATCAAATAAAAAAAAAGAACAAAAAGATCTGCAGGAGCAGCATGGAGGACCAGTAGTCTATGCGGGGACAAAGGCAACATGAAGCGTGGTGGGGGCAGGGAGTGGAACTCCAGCCTGTAGCCTCTGGACACCACGTCTCTTACCCAAGCAGAGATGTCTCTGACCAGGTGACCCCAAAGGCCAACAGATGTCCCCCCACTTCGAGAAATGGTGGCTTCCCCTTAGGATGTTTATTAGAACTTGTCTGTAGGTTTGTGGTATTAGGGGCCCCAGGATTGTGAGTGAACTGGGCCCCTGGCTTAAGTCTGGCCTTGGAGGTTAAAGTCTCAGAGAAACGACAGGAACGCTTCTTGGCTTCAGAAGTGGGAGGAGTCGTCGTCCCAGCATGAGGCCTTTTCTGCTGGGGCCAATGAGAACTCTGACTACCAGCGACGTCCTATATGAGGTTGTCTAAGGGTCAGGTTGGGGGCACAGAGGAGACCTTCACCATCAGAAGACATGAGCACGAAGCGTTCTTCACATGGCCGCTCCACAGACCAACATCTCACACAAAGAGTTCTCCTCATGTTCACAGACAGGACACTCATGTGGGAAATAAGATGGACGACATCCCCGAACCCGTCCAGCCAATAATGTACAGCTGAAGACATCATCTCTAATCTCTACTGGACATCACTGATTTACCCCGCTCAGCGGGGGCGGGCCTTATACATCAGAGGCCAAAATATGGGCAGCACAGAGGCTTAGTGGTTAGCCTTGCAGCACTGGGGTCCTTGGTTCAAATCCTGACCAGGACCCTATCTGCATGGAGTTTGCATGTTCTCCTTGTGCTTGCGTGGGTTTCCTCCGGGTACTCCGGTTTCCTCCCACACTCCAAAAACAGGCAACCTCGTATTGGTGGTGTAGTGGTTAGCATAGCCGCTTTCCAAGCAGCTGACCTGGGTTCGATTCCCAGCCAACGCAATATCCAACATGGCTGCTTCGCCTCCTTAGTATTGACGTGATAATTCTGATATTATTTATAGCAATGATAATAATAATTCCAACAATATCGACAACTATCATGATAATAATATTAATAACAGAAATAATATTTATAATGATAATAATCCGAATAATAATGGCAATAATAGTATACAGTATATATACAGCCCGCTGGATGTGCGGTAATACGGCAGCTTCGCCTATATACGGTATACAGTATATATACAGCCCGCTGGATGTGCGGTATATACAGGATTCTGCGCTGAGCCAAGCGGGTTCAAAACGTAGCGGTACGTCCCGACTGTAATCAGCCCGCTGGATGTGTGTATGTACGGTAGTTGCAGCTACATACAATATACACTGGGCCAATCACAGCAAGCGATGTATTCTACTAATGACCAATCACAGCTGATCACATGTAAAGAAGGAAATGTCGGTTATTGGCAATCCTCTCCTAACGCTGACAGCATGTGAGGAGAGGAGAGCCGGTAATCGTCATTCCCCAGAGGGGACATCTACACTGATCATCAGGGCACTGCTCAGTGTAGCCCCATCAGTGCCACCTGTCCGTTCCCATCAGTGCTGCCTATCAGTATAACATGTTTTTTTTTTTTTTTTATTACCTGTAACCAGTTCCTGACCACACTACAGCCAAAAGACAGCAACAGCGAGGTCGGCTAGTTTTATGAGGGCGTACATGGACGTCTTTCCAGAACCACGCCCCCCCAGGCGCGATCGTTGATCGCTGTGTCCTTCAGCCACAGCTGATCATATGTCCATTAAAGGGCCAATCACAGCAGCCTTTTACCATGTGGTCAGCTGTGCCCAATCACAGCCGATCAGTGTAAATCAGAAATGCTGGATATCGGCAGTCCTCTCCTCCCGCTCACAGCACATGAGGAGAGGAGAACTGGGAAGCGGCATTTCTCAGAGGGGACAAATACACTGATCATCAGCGCACTAATTATCAGTGTAGCCCCATCAGTGCCCATCAGTGCTTTGTATGGGTGCCCATCAGTGCTTTGTATCGGTACCCATCAGTACTAGCTATCAGTGCCCATCAGTGGAGAAGCGTCATCAGTCCCTCATCAATATCCATCATTGCCGGCTATCAGTGCCCATCAGTGCTGGCTGTCAGTGCCGTCAATCAATGCCCATCAGTGCCGCCTCATCAGCGCACATCAGTGAAGGAAAAAAAATCACCTATTTACAAAACTTTATAACAGAAAATAAAAAAAATGTTTTTTTTAAAAAATGTTTGGTCTTTCATCGTTTCTTTAGCAAAAAATAACCCCCCCTCCCCCCCCCCCCCCCGTGCTGATTAAATACCAACAAATTAAATCTCTATTATTTGTTAAAAAAAAAAAAAAAAAAAGATATAAATTTAGTTTGGATGCATGACCGTGCGATTGTCATTCAAAGTGTGACCGCGCTGAAATCTGTCCTGGGCAGGAAGGGGGTAAAAGTGCCCGGTAGGCAAGTGGTTGATGTCACTTTAAAGCGGAATTTCCCCTTTTTGGTGGAGTTGCGCTTTAGTAAAAGGTCTGCATGCTGCATTATTTCCTCTATAACTCGCTGGCTTTAGATCTGTAAGTGTATGGTAATCCTTCCCTTCCTAACCAAACCGTTTATACAAAAAGAGCCGCAGAGGAGGCGGGGCTATAAAGAGAACCTGTTACAAAGTGACAGCTTTTCCCTTTCCCTGAATACTTGAGGCAGAATGAAGCAGAAGACTGAAATCAGGGACTTACATCTCCTCCGCTGTCCTTCATCCCGATGATGTCTGGGGGCGGAGCCAAAGTAACTACGGCGCCCGCAGGTAAGTGCACCCCAGTACTGGCGGGCACGCTGGACGAGATGACGGCGACTGGAGAGGCATCAGCAACCTGGAGGAGAATGTGCAAAATTGTATAACAGAACAAAGAAAACGGTTTGGTTTTTTTCCCCAATCTTTTAGCACAAAAAGAAAACAACCCGGTGGGGGCTCATTGGTGGATGTGAGGAGGGAAGTCTCATTGATGGAGGTGGGGAGGGAAGTCTCATTGATGGAGGTGGGGAGGGAAGTCTGGCCTGTTTAGCCAAATCCAAAAACTGACAGGTGGACCTGATTGGAACGGTTATGTGAAAGAGGCCAGAACCAATCACATGGGCAAAAACCACCACAAATTCTATCTATTCCTATTGGTTCCCTCTGATGCTCCTCCATCTCCCAGCCTGAGCTCTGCTGTACAGGAGATTATGAGGATTCATTGATGTTCTTTTCATACCTGGAGTCCAGCTTCAAAGGAGAATCTATAATGTGTATTTCATCCTGAGCTCTAGGTGACAGAGTGCATGTATGTATTACATGTGCTGTAGACTGGGGGCTAGCGTGGTTGACAGCACGCCCCTCTATTCCCCCCCCCCAATGCTGTCTGACCGTGATGTTTTGAAGAAGAATGGATGAGAGTTGATGGATGGCGCTGATTTCAGCACCAGGCGCTTGCCCAAGACCGATGCCATCCTACATACATGGGGGGACGGGACATATCATAGCAGAGGGGGTAGAAGATAGTCAGCTCACCGTGAGCTCCACAATACAAATGCAGTGCAGAGGGTGTATGAACACCGTACCCCCCCCCCCCCCCCCCAGGTCCCTCTGTACTTACTTCTGGCCATCCTGAGTTGTCAGGGTTTCTTCAGCAGGTCCAGTGGTCAGGGAATGTGAAATATCCGCTCTTTTCTGTGCAGCGCTCACAAGACGGACCAGATAGACTCCCTGTGACAGCGCCGAGCAATCAGAATCCATCTGCTCCTTCCAGGAAGTGCTGCCCAGAGAATCCCTGGACTACTGGGTCACCTGTGGGAGCCCTGACAGCTCCCACCCCAAAGGTAAGTACAGCAGGTATCGGGGGAGGGGAGGGGGGGTTGTACACCTTTACATTTATCCTTTAAAGTTGAAGTAACATTTGATAAACATTTACTGGACGTACACTATCCGGGGGCACTCTCATCCTTGGACACTTTTCTGGGGACCCTCAGGGATACCCCACATTACAGAGCTGCCTCTCTTCATCAAATCTGTTTCCTCATTTGGGATCCAGGCCTCCTAACACGCTATTAGTAATACAGAGAAGAACTGGCCGGGGCTGACAACACTGCTTGGGATTTCAGTGCAGCAGAGACAGTGTTGTCAGCTCAGTGATGAAGGGCATTCCCCATGTGAACTCACCATTGGCTGTCAGAGAAGACAGGGGGCACGCCATCATCCCTTCGCCTACACTGGGGTCTGTCGCCCTCTTCTGAACGCCCCCTTTTATTAATGTTGGGGGGTCAGCAAGGAATGTGTCCGGGAATATTTCCTGATCTTCTAGAAGAGTAAAACGGATGGTTAGTTCACAATGGTGACCCATCAGAATCACAAACCAAATCATCACAACTCAAAGAAACCTTTTACCAGCATAGAAGATACAAATGCAAACTGACAGCCAGAGAAATATTCTCCAACAATAGAAGTTCACCTTAAAAAACAATGAAATAAATAAATAAATGCCGTGTTTTGCAGGTAAAAAAAATGTGTATTTATAATTGTTTTATTAGCAGCTTGTAAAGCATTGCATCCGCCATCCGTCCTGATTACCCCAGTAAAGGTCATACAGGGGGTCCCAAACATGGGGGGGGGGGTGTACAGCCATGGTGGGGGGGGGGGTGTACAGCCATGGTGGGGGGGGGGGTGTACAGTGATGATAGGGGGGGGTGTACAGCGATGATGGTGGGGGGTGTACAGCGATGATGGGGGGGTGTACAGCGATGATGGGGGGGTGTACAGCGATGATGGTGGGGGGGGGGTGTACAGCGATGATGGTGGGGGGGGGTGTACAGCGATGATGGGGGGTATAGCGATGATGGCGGGGTATAGCGATGATGGGGGGTATAGCGATGATGGGGGGGGTATAGCAGTGATGGGGGGGGGGGTACAGCGATGATGGGGGGGGTATAGCGATGATGGGGGGGTATAGCGATGATGGGGGGGTATAGTGATGATGGGGGGGTATAGCGATGATAGGGGGGGTATAGTGATGATGGGGGGGGTATAGCGATGATGGGGGGGGGTATAGTGATGATGGGGGGGTATAGTGATGATGGGGGGGGTATAGCGGTGATGGTTAATGATAACAATAAGTGTGACTATCAGAGGAGTTATGACGATGTATCACTATAACATTATATATGATTACACATCTTATTACCCATAATAATAATGGGGGCTGACCCCCCCCCCCCAGTGTCTCCCTTCCCCCAGTGTCTCCCTTCCCCAGCACTTCCCCTTCCCGGCCACCCCGGGGCGCAGCTTCCCCAACTTCCCCTCCAGACACCATGAAAACACCGATCACTTCCTGCCTGGTCTCCATGGTGATGGGTCTTCCAGGAGGAAATCTATGGTGATGGGACACTACAGGAGGAGCTGAGTGTTGCTGCCCTCTAGCGGCTCCTGTGTGCATTACATCAGGGAAATGTCAGCACAGAGAATGGCCAGGAGATTTCTGTCATCCAAATACACAGAACAGCTTTATTGTATTATAATTATTGGGATTATTAATATTACACCCATTATTGTTTATATTACAATTCATATCAATCATTACAATCCTATTAATACAGTAAAATAAATAAAATTACATTATAATAACATTGTATGAATATAAACAGAGGCGTCTATATTATAAATACAGGGAAATGGTATCAATGTTATATAATAGGATCCAATCCAGATCTGCTCTACATCCCAACATCCAATCCAAAGCCGCCTGGACTGGATCCCAGATGAGCCAATCAGAGTAAAGCAGGCTGAACAGAGGCTGCTGATTGGTCACACATAAACTCCGCCCCCCTCACTGTGACTTTGCACTGTAAACAGACTGGATCCCAGATGAGCCAATCAGAGTAAAGCAGGCTGAACAGAGGCTGCTGATTGGTCACACATAAACCCCGCCCCCCTCACTGTGGTCACATGACCTCCCTCACTGTGAGTCCTCAGTTGCTGTTTTCTCTCACCAGAGACAGCTGCTTCCTTACAGAGCTCCTGTTTTTTTTCTAAAAAAAACAAACAAAAATGTGCAGAATCTTTGCCGCGATTGTTATCCTGTTGCTCCCTTGGGGAGTACACAGGAAGGACATCAAAGACTCCACAAAGACCGGCATGGACAAGGACAATGATATGAAGATTATGGAGGAACAAAGAAATTTCATCAAAGACTCCCCAGATATCCGCATGGAGGGGGGGAGCATGAAGATGATGGAGGAACACCGATATTTCATCAAAGACTCCCCAGATATACGCATGGAGGAGGGGAGGACCATGAAGATGATGGAAGAACTGGAGCAGGAAAAGGTCAGAGAATTGGAAAATGAGTCCCCAGGACCCATCAGTTGGTTTTCACTACTGGCCACCATTCCATTCTGGTATAAGGGGACAGTCCTGATAAGTGTTCTCATTCTGAGGTACATCCTGCGCAGGAATCATCTGGCCACAATATTAGAACAATATTTGATGTTCCTGGAGCTGATTGAATTCTTTTATCAACTACTCGATGTCTGGTACAGCGAGGGGCCAACCTCAGAGAACACAGCCCCACCCATGCTTATAAATGCCACTGACTGCTACCAATGGATGGTTGCTGAGCTCCAGTCAGTCTGGTCCAATGGGTGGGCAGCCTTAGGGAACACAGTCCCACCCATGCTTATAAATGCCACTGACTGCTACCAATGGATGTTTGCTGGGCTCCAGTCAGTCTGGTCCAATGGGTGGGCGGCCTTAGGGAACACAGCCCCACCCATGCTTATAAATGCCACTGACTGCTACCAATGGATGGTTGCTGGGCTCCAGTCAGTCTGGTCCAATGGGTGGGCGGCCTTAGGGAACACAGTGCTACCCATGCTTATAAATACTGTTGCTGAGCACCAATCAGAATGCTTGTTGGGACTTATCATCTTGCTGCTGGTAATGTTCCTAAAATATTTCAAGCCATTTCACCAATGGATCCAACCAACGAAAAGCAACATCAACCCACCGACGATTGACATCGATGTAACAACAGACAGTACTACGGACCAGGCTGACTTTCGTACTCCCATCCTCACACCTCCTAGCAATGACGTCCGTGCTCACATAACGGATTTACTCCGGGAAATGAGGAGGAGCGAGCGAAACAAGCGGCTCAGGAACATTAACATCTTCCCATCAACAAGTGAAAGTGTGGACAGTGCTATGGAAGAGACTGACCTTCCCATTCCCAGCGTCCCACCTCCCAGGGATCCCATCCGTGTTCATCTTTCCAGCACATCAACAAGAGGTTTACTCTTTCCAGCATTAGATAACACTTTACCATCAACGACTTCTGGCGTCTTTCCAACAAAAGACATGATCCTACGATCGAGTTCTGGCAATAGGCGAGAATGGACAACCATGACTGTCCATCCCAGTGTCCAATCCAGAGGTGAAATTCCTAGCGATACCGCCCGTTTTATCCTACGGGATTTATGCCGGGCAATGAAGAGGCGCTGGACAACCATAGAGTTCAGTTATGGCAAAATGTTCTCATCAATGAGTGACGTCATTCCACAGGACGATGATACCGTCCCATTACTGAGTGATGTCATTCCACAGGTTGATGATACCGTCCCATCAACGAGTGATGTCATTCCACAGGGTGATGATGCCGTCCCATCAACGCATGACATCATTCCTAAGAGATATTCTACCATGTCATCAATCAGTGACATCATCCAACCACCAAGCGATGACATTAGTTCTGGGACTGACCAACCGACTGGCCATCCCAGCGGTGCATCTCCTAGTGATGGCACCCGCTTTAATCCACGCAATTTATTCCAGCGAAAGAAGAAGCACAAGCGACCTAAGGTGAAAAATCTCAACAATCCCACCTCATACCAGGTCGCCGTCATCTTGTGCGGGAGACATCCAGTTATATGTCCAGCAGACTGTTTCATCTTCGACTGTGTCACCTCCTAAATATCGCAGCCGTATTCACCTATTGTCAGGGGTCGGGTGTTCTGCCGCGATACGCCGGGTGGCGCATGCACAGAACACCGACACGCTCTAGCCAGTGGGCCCTGGGCGATCGTGGCGGCGGCGACGGCCGCGCATGCGCACTCCCGATTGCGGACAGGCGCCTGGCACCAATGACAGCGCAGGGCGCGCTATTTAAACAGGACAGGAGGTATGTCTTATTATCCTGTTCCTGTCATCTGGTTTGTGAAGTTTCCTGTTGCCGACCTCTGCTTGATCCTGACCCTGCTGGTTGTCTCCTGCTTGACCCCTGGCTTGACCTGACCATTCTCTGCCTGCTCCTCTGGTACCTCGCTGCCCGCACGTTGCTGAACCCGGCTCGTGACCCTGACCATTCTCTGCCTGCTCCTCCGGTACCTCGCTGCCCGCACGTTGCTGAACCCGGCTCGTGACCCTGACCATTCTCTACCTGCTCCTCCGGTACCTCGCTGCCCGCACGTTGCTGAACCCGGCTCGTGACCCTGACCATTCTCTGCCTGCTCCTCCGGTACCTCGCTGCCCGCACGTTGCTGAACCCGGCTCGTGACCCTGACCATTCTCTGCCTGCTCCTCCGGTACCTCGCTGCCCGCACGTTGCTGAACCCGGCTCGTGACCCTGACCACTCTCCTGCCTGCTCCTCTAGTACCTCGCTGCCCGCACGTTGCTGAACCCGGCTCGTGACCCTGACCATTCTCTGCCTGCTCCTCCAGTACCTCGCTGCCCGCACGTTGCTGAACCCGGCTCGTGACCCTGACCATTCTCTGCCTGCTCCTCCAGTACCTCGCTGCCCGCAAGTTGCTGAACCCGGCTCGTGACCCTGACCATTCTCTGCCTGCTCCTCTGGTACCTCGCTGCCCGCACGTTGCTGACCCGGCCTGCCTGACTACGCCTTACGTCACGCTGACTGTCCATCCATCCATCCCGCAAGGATCAGTCCCTGCTGCAAGGCCTACCAGCCTCTTCTCGTCAGGCTCTATTTCCCGCAACACCTCTGACGGTACTCTCTACCACTGCTGGAAATACTCAGGGGTCGCGCCCTGGTCTCGGTCTGCTCCAAGTCCATCCCCACCATCAGGGGCCCTGGTGCATAAGCAGATTGGGACTTAGACCCCAATATAGAGAGAACATTGTATACACAGATATGATGGGGGAGGGGTGACACCCCAATATAGAGAGAACATTGTATACACAGATATGATGGGGGAGGGGAGACACCCCAATATAGAGAGAACATTGTATATACAGATATGATGGGGGGGACACCCCAATATAGAGAGAACATTGTATATACAGATATGATGGGGGAGGGGAGACACCCCAATATAGAGAGAACATTGTATATACAGATATGATGGGGGAGGGGTGACACCCCAATATAGAGAGAACATTGTATACACAGATATGATGGGGGAGGGGAGACACCCCAATATAGAGAGAACACTGTATACACAGATATGATGGGGGAGGGGAGACACCCCAATATAGAGAGAACATTGTATATACAGATATGATGGGGGGGGACACCCCAATATAGAGAGAACATTGTATATACAGATATGATGGGGGAGGGGTGACACCCCAATATAAAGAGAACATTGTATATACAGATATGATGGGGGAGGGGTGACACCCCAATATAGAGAGAACATTGTATACACAGATATGATGGGGAAGGGGAGACACCCCAATATAGAGAGAACATTGTATATACAGATATGATGGGGGGGGGTGACACCCCAATATAGAGAGAACATTGTATATACAGATATGATGGGGGGGGACCCCAATATAGAGAGAACATTGTATACACAGATATGATGGGGGGGGTGACACCCCAATATAGAGAGAACGTCTCTTTGGTGCCTCTTCAGACATCTCCATAAAGGACGTCACTGGCAGGAAGGGTTCTCATTGGTCCCAGCAGAAAAGGCCTCAAGCTGGAAAGACTCCTCCTACTTCTGAAGCCAATCAGAGTTTCTTTCTTTTCTCCCAAGCTTCATCCTCCAAGAGCAGACCTAAGCCAGGGGCCCAGTTCAGTCACATTCCTGGGGCCCCTAATCCCCAAACCTGCAGACTAGTCCTATTAAACCTCCTGAAGGGATTTCCCTACTTTCTAAAGTGGGGGGACGTCTGTTGGCCTTTGGGGTCACCTGGTCAGCAGACATCTCAGAAGCTCAGGTAAGAGACGTGGTGTCCAGGGGCTACAGACTAGAGGTCATCTCCCTGCCCCCACCCCGCTTCGTGTTGTCCAACCTGCCGGTGTCCCCGCAGGGACTAGCGATCCTCCATGCTGCTCCTGCAGATCTGCTGACCCAAGGAGATCTCCCCATTGGACCAACAGCAGAATAGTTCCCGGTTTTTAGGCCACATTCACAGGGGACATACCAATGTGTACCGCCGTGGGGGGCCGTGTTTATTTGCAGGGGATGTCCCGGTGTTCATGCATCCCTGTGCAGGCAGTTCCATTGATGTCAGTTGGGACGTAGTGGTAACATGGACACAGATGCTGATCCCAATCTGACATCCGTATGGATGCATGGCCCTGAACGCACACTATCTGTGTTCACAGCTGTTCACCCGCACAGATGTTACATTGGGAGCAGTGTCTGTATCCATGCAGCCGCTGCATCCCAACTGACATCAATGAACCTGCCTGCACAGGGATGCATGAACACCGGTACATCCCCTGCAAGTAAACACGGCCCCCCACGGCTGTACGGATTAGTACGCCCCCTGTGACTGGGGCCTTACTCCAACCTTTTCCCTGTTCTAAAGCTTCCCAGCCGGTTCACACTATGTGGTGCGGGACACTGCATGGAGTCTGCACAGGAATCACACCGCATTCCTCTGCGCATTCCATGCACATGTCTGTGCGCTGCGATTTGGGCCATACACTTCCTATGGCTCAAATCACATCGCATCCGCACCACAAAGGTGCAGGACTGTCTTTAGATCCGCACCTGAATCACATGGTATGGGTCTTCTCACCCATGTCATGTGATTTCTGGCAATCACATCGCGTCTTGCCATCTGTTTCGGGTGTCAATAATTTATTACTGACTCCCGCACCAGATCGCATGAACGTGATGCGATTGCAATGCGGTGCGGGAAACGTACAGGATTCGCAGCGTTTCCCGCACCTCATTGGTGTGAACCCGAGCTCAAGGAGGACATAGGCTGCATTCACTGGGGGGATTAGGGGCATACAGGGGATTCCTGCGGATGGGATCACTGTGAACAGTGGGGGATGGGAAGTGTGTACAAAGCAATGACAGGCTGACAGGAGCCGCGACCATTCCCATGTATCCGCACATCCATCGGTCATCTACGGTTAGGGCCAGGATCGCTCATCCTTCCCTGACCACAGATGACCGATGGATGTGCGGATACATGGGAATGGTCCCGGCTCAGCCTGTCATTGCTTTGTACAGACTTCCCATCCCCCACTGTTCACAGTGATCCCAGCCCCAGGAATCCCCTGTATGCCCCCTAATCCCCCCAGTGAATGCAGCCTATGTCCTCCTTGAGGCTTTAGAACAAGGAAACGGTTGGAGTAAAAACCCGGAAACCTTTCTGCTGTTGGTCCAATGGGGAGATCTCCTTGGGTCAGCAGATCTGCAGGAGCAGCATGGAGGATCGCTAGTCCCTGCGGGGACACCGGCAGGTTGGACAACACGAAGCGGGGTGGGGGCAGGGAGATGACCTCTAGCCTGTAGCCCCTGGACACCACGTCTCTTACCTGAGCTTCTGAGATGTCTGCTGACCAGGTGACCCCAAAGGCCAACAGACGTCCCCCCACTTTAGGAAATGGGGATTCCCTTCAGGAGGTTTTATAGGGCTTGTCTGAAGGTTTAGGGATTAGGGGCCCCAGGATTGTGACTGAACTGGGCCCCTGGCTTAGGTCTGGTCTTGGAGGATGAAGCTTGGGAGAAAAGAAAGGAACTCTGATTGGCTTCCGAAGTGGGAGGAGTTTTTCCAGCTTGAGGCCTTTTCTGCTGGGACCAATGAGAACCCTTCCTGCCAGTGACGTCCTCTATGGAGATGTCTGAAGAGGCACCAAAGAGACGTTCACCATCAACATGGCGCCCCGAATGCAGTGTGATGTTGCTGCAATTGTCGCATGGCAAGACGCATGAGAATTGCGGGATGACGTGTGTGTTACATCGCACCTGGCTGAAGGCACCAAAGAGACGTCCACCATCAGAAGACATATATACAATGTTCTCTCTATATTGGGGTGTCCCCCCCCCATCATATCTGTATATACAATGTTCTCTCTATATTGGGGTGTCACCCCTCCCCCATCATATCTGTATATACAATGTTCTCTCTATATTGGGGTGTCACCCCTCCCCCATCATATCTGTATATACAATGTTCTCTCTATATTGGGGTGTCACCCCTCCCCCATCATATCTGTATATACAATGTTCTCTCTATATTGGGGTGTCCCCCCCATCATATCTGTATATACAATGTTCTCTCTATATTGGGGTGTCACCCCCCCATCATATCTGTATATACAATGTTCTCTCTATATTGGGGTGTCACCCCTCCCCCCATCATATCTGTATATACAATGTTCTCTCTATATTGGGGTGTCACCCCTCCCCCATTATATCTGTATACACAATGTTCTCTCTATATTGGGGTGTCACCCCTCCCCCATCATATCTGTATATACAATGTTCTCTCTATATTGGGGTGTCACCCCCCCCATCATATCTGTATATACAATGTTCTCTCTATATTGGGGCGTCACCCCTCCCCCATCATATCTGTATATACAATGTTCTCTCTATATTGGGGTGTCCCCCCCATCATATCTGTATATACAATGTTCTCTCTATATTGGGGTGTCACCCCTCCCCCCATCATATCTGTATATACAATGTTCTCTCTATATTGGGGTGTCACCCCCCCCATTATATCTGTATACACAATGTTCTCTTTATATTGGGGTGTCACCCCTCCCCCTATCATATCTGTATATACAATGTTCTCTCTATATTGGGGTGTCACCCCTCCCCCATCATATCTGTATATACAATGTTCTCTCTATATTGGGGTGTCCCCCCTCCCCCATCATATCTGTATATACAATGGAGAGAACGGTTGGGATTGGTGGGTCGGAGGCACGGAGGAGACCTTCGCCATCAGAAGACATGGAACCTCGCGTTGGTGGTGTAGTGGTTAGCATGGCTGCTTTCCCAGCAGCTGACCTGGGTTCAAACTCTGCCCCTTCTCTGGTATGTTCTAGGCCAGCGGTGACCAAACTTTCCAGTACGGGGGCCGAAAAAATAAACCCCCCCAGCAACATAACACTTCTTCCCCCAAGCAAAAATAGACCCCTCCCTTAACAATAGATTCCTCCCACTGCATTAATAAATCCTCCAGCAGCCAGTACCACACCATGCAGCATGCAATTCCTCCTTCAACCATAGACCCCCCCCAGCAATAATGACCCCCTCAGCAACATAAGACTTCCCACATCATGCAACAATAGACCCCTCTCTCAAGATTAGATCCCCATTAGCAACGATAGATCCCCCAGCAGCCGGGATCAATGGACCCTCCAGCACCACTTGCCATTACATACATTTTGAACAGGGAAAAAAAAAGCCCTGGTCACATGACCACTGATCCTTCCCACCCCTGGCTGTTCTGAAATGTTTAAAGGGATGACTGGGCGGGGGCGGGAAGGAGTTCAAACAGGGGCGGACTGACCATTTGGAAACTCAGGCACTACCCGGGGTCAGTAGGGGGCCCCATGAGATGCCCCTGGTACCTTTTTCATAGGCTTTTTTGAGTTTGACTTTATTCTCGCGCAGGCGTGGGAGTTCAGTCATCCTGACATTGATGAAATTCTGTACTAAGTTGCGCGGGTGCAGTTAGTTAGAAAGTCATCAAACAAAAAAAAAACACACAAAAAAAGAAAAGATTTGGAGGAGCAGCATGGAGGACTAGTAGTCTATGCGGGGACAAAGGCAGGTTGGACAACATGAAGCCCAGGGGGATGGTGTAGGGAGCAGAACTCTAGTCTGTAGCCCCTGGACACCACGTCTCTTACCTGAGCTTCTGAGATGTCTGCTGACCAGGTGACCCCAAAGGCCAACAGACGTCCCCCCACTTTAGAAAGTAGGGAAATCCCTTCAGGAGGTTTAATAGGACTTGTCTGTAGGTTTGGGGATTAGGGGCCCCAGGATTGTGACTGAACTGGGCCCCTGGCTTAGGTCTGGTCTTGGAGGTTGAAGTCTCAGAGAAACGTCAGGAACGCTTCTTGGCTTCAGAAGTGGGAGGAGTCGTCATCCCAGCTTGAGGCCTTTTCTGCTGGGGCCAATGAGAACTCTGACTACCAGCGACGTCCTATATGAGGTTGTCTAAGGGTCAGGTTGGGGGCCCAGAGGAGACCTTCACCATCAGAAGACATGAGCACGAAGCGTTCTTCACATGGCCGCTCCACAGACCAACATCTCACACAAAGAGTTCTCCTCATGTTCACAGACAGGACACTCATGTGGGAAATAAGATGGACGACATCCCCGAACCCGTCCACCCAATAATGTACAGCTGAAGACATCATCTCTAATCTCTACTGGACATCACTGATTTACCCCGCTCAGCGGGGGCGGGCCTTATACATCAGAGGCCAAAATATGGGCAGCACAGAGGCTTATTGGTTAGCCTTGCAGCACTGGGGTCCTTGGTTGAAATCCTGACCAGGACCCTATCTGCATGGAGTTTGCATGTTCTCCCTGTGCCTGCGTGGGTTTCCTCCGGGTACTCCGGTTTCCTCCCACATTCTAAAAACATGCAACCTCGTGTTGGTGGTGTAGTGGTTAGCATAGCCGCTTTCCAAGCAGCTGACCTGGGTTCGATTCCCAGCCAACGCAATATCCAACATGGCTGCTTCGCCTCCTTAGTATTGGCGTGATAATTCTGATACTAATATTATTTATAATGATAATCATCCTAATAATAATGGCAACAATAGGATTAGAAATTGATTTTTTATTTGTAGGTGAGAAGCAAATACAACAAAACGTAGATTCCGCATACATTATAACCAATGACATGGCGGTAGAGGTCCTGTACTATGTGTACCATGTGATTGGTTGATGGATGAGAAGATTACGATTTATTGAATTTGTTGCGCACCTATAAATAAAACAAATAAAAAATGATTATTTCCATTCTTAATACTATTATTACCATTATTATTGGGATTATTATTATAAATATTAGTTTCATTATTAACCACATGCCGCTCAGCCACTGTATAAATACGGCGGCACGGCTGGGCAAAAGAACGTTTTAAAACGTGTGTTTTGAAAACAGGTAAGGGGCACGGCGAGGCGCGCCACCGCCCTACCTGTCCCGCCGATCACAGCCGCGGATGTCAGTCGCTACCGGCTATGTCCCGGCGATCGGTGGCAATCGCTGACAGAGAGCAGGGCTGTAGTAGCTGTGCTTTCTGTCAGTTCCCTGACAGCTCCAGGACAAGCTGATTGGGACAGAAGAGTTTCTCTCTCCTGATCAGTGCAGTACACCCCCACCCCCTCCCCCCCCCCGCCCCCTAGTAAAACACTCCCCCTCACACGGTTAACCCTTTCCCTGAATAATAAACTTAACCCCTTCCTCCCCAGTGCCATTAGTACAGTGTCCGTTTTTTTGTTTTTTTTTTTTGCACTGATCACTGTATTGGTGTCACTGGGGATGTCAGTGACCCCAAATCAGTACCCCCCAATGTCAGAATGTCCGCCGCAGTCCCACCACAAGTCGCTGATCGCCGCCATAAGTCGCTGATCGCCGCCATAAGTCGCTGATCGCCGCCATTATTAGTATAAAAAACCATTAAAAATCCCAGTATCTTTCCCGCCATTTGTAAACGCTATAACTTTCATGTAAACCAATTAATTTACGCATATTGGGGTTTTTTTTTTAGCAAAGACGTCGCAGAATGCATTTTGGCAGAAATTTATGACTAAATTTGTTTTTTACATTTTTTTTTACTGGACATGTTTTATAGCAAAAAGTCCAAATTATTGTTCTTTTTTCCCTCAAAATTGTCAGCCTTTTTTTTTAAGGCGATCAAATACCACCGAAAGAAAGCTCAATTTGTGGGGAAAAAAAGGATGTAAATTTCATTTATGTACCGTATTGCATGACCGCGCAATTGTCCGTTAAACTAGCGCAGCGCTGTATAGCAGAAAAATGGCGTAAATTGCAGTATCTATCCCATAGTTTGTAGACGCTATAACTTCACACAAAGCAATCAATATACACTTATTGGGGGTTTTTTACCAAAAACATGGAGCAGAATACATTTTGGCCTAAATTTATAACTAACTTTGAGTTTACTATATATTTTTTATAGCTGAAAGTAAAAAAAACTGTTTTTCTTAAAATTTCTTGGTCTTTTTTTGTTTATAGCGTGAAAAATAAAAAGCGCACAGGTGATCAAATACCACCGAAAGAAAGCTCTGTTTGTGTGAAAAAAAGGACGTAAATTTCGTTTGGGTGCAGCATTGCATGACCGCGCAATTATCAGTTGAATTAGTGCAGCGCCGAGTAGCAAAAAGAGGCGTGGTCATTAAGGAGGGTAAATCCTCTGGCGGTCAAGTGGTTAACAGCTTCCCGACCGCCCCATAGCTGAAATACTGCTACAGGGCGACACGGGTGTACAAAATCACACACACACACACATACGTGATATTGTATTTGTGGTAGGGGGCGCACGAGAGGTGTGTACGCGCCCTACAAGCGCCGCCATTGGTGGTCGTGGCTGTCAATCACCAGGTGCGGGCCGGTTATCACTCACCGGTGCCCGGTGTTTGCTGAGGATCTCCGACGAGGAGAACTGTTTGTAAACAAAACATTTCTCCTCCCTGTCGGATCGTGTACACTGCTTTGGATGGCTGAGAACAGCACAGCCGTGCAAAGCAGTGTGATTACAGTGACGCTCACAGACACAGGACATAGACAAAAAGCACACAGTTAACCCTTTGATCGCCCCCAGATGTCAATCTCTTCCTGCCCAGTGCCATTAGTACAGTGTCAGTGTTATTTTTAGCACTGTATTGGTGTCCAGGAAAAATGAATATAAACTTACTTGTGATTCACGGAGATGTTGATTTTAATTATGAAAAAGTTTGTTGGCTCCCAATCACATTCTCGTCTGCATGTGTGGTGACGTGTTACAATTAGAAATGGGTGCCTCGCCCTATAGATGAAGGAATCTCTATTTTGAACACTGGCTGTATAATATTTCCCCAGACCAATGGTGTAGTAGGGATTATACCCGGTAACAATATATATTCAATGAGGTGCTGACAATCTTCTAGTATAACCTCCATTCAGCTGCATACAATGGTCCCCCCCCTTCATGACCAGGAACAATAGGGAGATGGAGCAAGCAGTGTAAGGAGGGAGATCCCACCATTCCTACACATGGTCACATCCAGGAAGTATATAGGAGAGCCATCAACTCATCCCATCCTAGAGGAATCTATTCCATCTCCTCCCAGGAAGCCATGTCAGCCTAATATTAGGCTTTGAGGAAGGTGAGCGCATAAAAGAGCGACTATCCAAGTCTATTCTCTGTATACAGCTCTCCCATCAGCAGGCAGAAAACACATTGGACTTTAAGCACCTCCCACCATATAGTCCAATGACGGGCGCAAGGCGGTTCTCTCGTTCTGATAGGACGTCATATGACGTCCTCCCATTCTCACTGCGCATGCGCGGCTCAGGGATCGCGCAGCGCGGCGATCGCCGGTGTGCTGTGTCCCTCGGACACAGCGGATCACGGAAAGAGCCGAAGATGTTGGCTCGGTCATGTGATCAGCTGTGTCCAATCACAGCTGATCACATGTAAACAGGGACATGCCGGTTATCGGCATTTCTCTCCTCTCGAGCTGTCACGCTGACAGAGGGGAGGAGCGGAGAGCCGGTAATCGGCATTCCGCGGAGGGGACTTGTACACTGATCATCAGGGCACTGATGATCAGTGTAGCCCCAACAGTGCCACGTGTCAGTGTCCTTCAGTGCCTCGTGCCAGTGCCTATCAGTGCCACCTATCAGTGCACACCAGTGCACATCAATGCCACATATCAGTGCCCATCTAAGCTGCTTTTCAGTGTCATCCATCAGTGCCAGTCAGCGCCACTTATCAATGCTAATCAGTGCCACCTATCAGTGCTGCCAATCAGTACCACCTATCAGTGCAACTCAGTGCTGCCTATCAGTGCTCATCAGTGCCGCCTATCAGTGCCTGTCAGTGCCACCTATCAGTGCCAGTCAGTGCCGCCTATTAGTGCCAGTCAGTGCTGCCTATTAGTGCCAGTCAGTGCTGCCTATTAGTGCCAGTCAGTGCCGCCTATCAGTGCTGCCTATCAGTGCCATATATCAGTGCCCATCAGTGATGCCTGTCAATGCCCAGCAGTGCCACCTACCAGTGTCCATCAGTGCAGCCTATCAGTGCCCATCAGTGCAGCCTCATTAGTGCACATCAGTGAAGGAGAAAAATCACTTATTTAAAACATTTATAACAAAAACTAAGAAAAAACTTTTTTTTTTCAAAATTTTCAGTGGTTTTTGGTTTGTTTAAGAAAAAATAAAAAACCCCGAGGTGATTAAATACCACTAAAATAAAGCTCTATCTGTCACAAAAAAATGATAAAAATTTCATATGTGTACAGTGTTGCATGACCGCGTAATTGTCATTCAATGTGCAACAGCTCTGAAAGCTGGAAATTTTATGGAATTGACAATTGATTCTTCTATTTCTTTCCTTGTATGCAGCTGAATGGAGGTTCTACTAGAAGATTGTCAGCACCTCATTGAATATATATTGTTACCGGGTAGAATCCCTACTACACCATTGGTCTGGGGAAATATTATACAGCCAGTGTTCAAAATAGAGATTCCTTCATCTATAGGGCGCGGCACCCATTTCTAATTGTAACACTGTATTGGTGTCACCGGGGATGTCAGTGACACCAAGTCACCCCCCCCCCCCCCCAGTGTCAGAATGCCCGCCGCAGTCCCGATATAAGTCGCTGATCGCCACCATTACTAGTAGAAAAGAAATAAAATCCCCGTATCTATACCGCCAATTGTAGACGCTACAACTTCACATTAACTCATTAATTTACACGTATTGGGATTTTTTTTTTCACAAAGACACGGAGCGGAATATATTTTAGCCCAAACTTATGACCAAACTGGAGCCCAAAAAATGGTTTGGTCATGAAGAGGGTCAATCCTCTGGAGGGGGAGGGGTTAATATTGTTATTGCCATTAATATTAGGATTATTATTATCATTATAGTTGTCATTATTACAATTATTGAATAATTGGAGGATAAAAGGCTCCTCCCACCCAGGATAAATAGTGACACAAAGGTGATAATAATTCATTCCATGGTGGCCGTGGTCGGATGAGTATCCCGGAGTCACCAACCATACCCATAATTCACTGTGTAAAAGCCAGTAAACCGATAGGATGAGTTCGATGTCAGACTTTCCACACACTGAATTATGGGTATGGCCGGACCCTCCGGGATCCTCATCCTCAACCTAGACCCGGTATAACCGCTTCCCAACCATGCTGCAGATATACAGGGACAAAGGGGGAGGGGAATCTCACAGTATACATATATATATGGACCAAGGGGGGAGGGGAATCTCACAGGATATATATATATACATGCACCAAGGGGGGAGGGGAATCTCACAGTATATATATATATATATATATATATATATATATACAGTTGCAAGAAAAAGTATGTGAACCCCTTGGGATTACGTGGAGTTTTGCATGAATTGGGCATAAAATGTGCTCTGAACGTCATCTAAGTCACAACAATAGAAGAACACAGTCTGCTGAACATAATACTACACAAACATTAGATGTTGCCATGGTTTAATTGCACATAACATGTAAACATTCACAGTGCAGGGAGGAAAAAGTATGTGAACCTTTGGACTTAATAACTGGTTGACCCTCCTTTGGCAGCAATAACCTCAACCAAACGTTTCCTGTAGTTGCAGATCAGACCTGCACAACGATCTGGAGTAATTTTGGACCACTCCTCTTCACAAAACTGTTTCAGTGTAGCAATATTCTTGGGATGTCTGGTGTGAATCGCTCTCTTAAGGTCATGCCACAGCATTTCAATGGGGTTGAGGTCAGGACTCTGACAGGGCCACTCCAGAAGGCGTATTCTGTGCTGTTGCAGCCATTGGTTTGTTGAATTACTTGTATGCTTTGGGTCATTGTCCTGTTGCCTCACCCATCCTCTGCGGAGCTTCAGTTGGCGGACAGATGGTCGTACGTTTTCCTGCAAAATGTCTTGATAAAATCTGGAATTCATTTTCCCATCAATGACAACAATCCATCCAGCCCTGAGGCAGCAAAGCAGCCCCAAACCATGATGCTCCCTCCGCCATGTTTCACAGTGGGGATGAGGTTTTGATGTTGGTGTGCTGTGCCTTTTTTTCTCCACACATAGTGTTGTGTGTTCTTCCCAAACAACTCAATCTTGGTTTCATCTGTCCACAGTATATTCTGCCAGTAGTGCTGTGGAACATCCAGGTGCTCTTTTGCAAACTTCAAACGTGCTGCAATCTTCTTTTTGGACAGCAATGGCTTCCTCCGTGGTGTCCTCCCATGTACTCTATTCTTGTTTAATGTTCTCCTTATTGTAGATGTGTCAACAAAAATGTTAGTATGTGCCAGAGATTTCTGTAGGTCTTTAGCTGACACTCTGGGATTCTTCTTTACCTCATGCAGCATTCTGCGCTGTGCTCTTGCAGTCATTTTTACAGGACGACCACGCCTAGGGAGAGTAGCAACAGTGCTAAACTTTCTCCATTTGTAGACAGTCTGTCTTACCGTGGACACATGAACATCAAGGCTTTTGGAGATACTTTTGTAACCCTTTCCAGCTTCATGCAAGTCAGCAATTCTTGATCGTAGGTCTTCTGATAGCTCTTTTCTGCGAGGCATGGTTCACATCAGACAGTGCTTCTTGAAACCAGTAAACCCAAAACAGGTGTGTGTTTTTAAGGGCAGGACAGCTGTCAGCAACACATCCAATATCATCACACTGATTGGAGTCAAAGTTGGCTCACTCCTGGCTCCAATTATCTCTGGGAGAAGTCATTAAGCTAGGGCTTCACATACTTTTTCCTCCCTGCACTGTGAATGTTTACATGTTATGTGCAATTAAACCATGGCAACATCTAATATTTGTGTAGTATTATGTTCAGCAGACTGTGTTCTTCTATTGTTGTGACTTAGATGCCGTTCAGAGCACATTTTATGCCCAATTCATGCAAAACTCCACGTAATCCCAAGGGGTTCACATACTTTTTCTTGCAACTGTATATATATACATGGACCAAGGGGGGAGGGGAATTTCACAGTATATATGTGGGGTGTGTCCTGTATACGGTATATATGTGGGGTGTGTCCTGTATACGGTATATATGTGGGGTGTGTCCTGTATATAGTATATATGTGCGGTGTGTCCTGTATACAGTATATATGTGCGGTGTGTCCTGTATACGGTATGAGGGGTGTGTCCTGTATACAGTATATATGTGGGGTGTGTCCTGTATACGGTATATATGTGTGGTGTGTCCTGTATACGGTATATATGTGGGGTGTGTCCTGTATACGGTATATATGAGGGGTGTGTCCTGTATACAGTATATATGTGGGGTGTGTCCTGTATACGGTATATATGAGGGGTGTGTCCTGTATACAGTATATATGTGGGGTGTGTCCTGTATACGGTATATATGTGGGGTGTGTCCTGTATACGGTATATATGAGGGGTGTGTCCTGTATACAGTATATATGAGGGGTGTGTCCTGTATACGGTATATATGAGGGGTGTGTCCTGTATACGGTATATATGTGGGGTGTGTCCTGTATACGGTATATATGAGGGGTGTGTCCTGTATACAGTATATATGTGGGGTGTGTCCTGTATACGGTATATATGAGCGGTGTGTCCTGTATACAGTATATATGTGGGGTGTGTTCTGTATACGGTATATATGTGGGTTGTGTCCTGTATACAGTATATATGAGGGGTGTGTCCTGTATACAGTATATATGTGGGGTGTGTCCTGTATATATGTGGGGTGTGTCCTGTATACAGTATATATGTGGGGTGTGTCCTGTATATATGAGGGATGTGTCCTGTATACAGAATATATGTGCGGTGTGTCCTGTATACGGTATATATGAGGGGTGTGTCCTGTATACGGTATATATGTGGGGTGTGTCCTGTATACAGTATATATGTGGGGTGTGTCCTGTATACAGTATATATGAGGGGTGTGTCCTGTATACAGTATATATGTGGGGTGTGTCCTGTATACAGTATATATGTGGGGTGTGTCCTGTATACAGTATATATGAGGGGTGTGTCCTGTATACAGTATATATGTGGGGTGTGTCCTGTATATATGTGGGGTGTGTCCTGTATACAGTATATATGTGGGGTGTGTCCTGTATATATGAGGGATGTGTCCTGTATACAAAATATATGTGCGGTGTGTCCTGTATACAGTATATATAAGTGGTGTGTCCTGTATACAGTATATATGTGGGGTGTGTCCTGTATACGGTATATATGTGGGGTGTGTCCTGTATACGGTATATATGAGCGGTGTGTCCTGTATACAGTATATATGTGGGGTGTGTCCTGTATACGGTATATATGTGGGGTGTGTCCTGTATACGGTATATATGTGGGGTGTGTCCTGTATACGGTATATATGTGGGGTGTGTCCTGTATATAGTATATATGTGCGGTGTGTCCTGTATACAGTATATATGTGCGGTGTGTCCTGTATACGGTATGAGGGGTGTGTCCTGTATACGGTATATATGTGTGGTGTGTCCTGTATACGGTATATATGTGGGGTGTGTCCTGTATACGGTATATATGAGGGGTGTGTCCTGTATACAGTATATATGAGGGGTGTGTCCTGTATACGGTATATATGAGGGGTGTGTCCTGTATACGGTATATATGAGGGGTGTGTCCTGTATACGGTATATATGTGGGGTGTGTCCTATATACAGTATATATGTGGGGTGTGTCCTGTATACGGTATATATGAGGGGTGTGTCCTGTATACAGTATATATGTGAGGTGTGTCCTGTATACGGTATATATGTGGGGTGTGTCCTGTATACAGTATATATGTGGGGTGTGTCCTGTATACGGTATATATGTGGGGTGTGTCCTGTATACAGTATATATGAGGGGTGTGTCCTGTATACAGTATATATGAGGGGTGTGTCCTGTATACAGTATATATGTGCGGTGTGTCCTGTATACAGTATATATGAGGGGTGTGTCCTGTATACGGTATATATGAGCGGTGTGTCCTGTATACAGTATATATATGGGGTGTGTCCTGTATACGGTATATATGTGCGGTGTGTCCTGTATACAGTATATATGAGGGGTGTGTCCTGTATACAGTATATATGTGGGGTGTGTCCTGTATACAGTATATATGAGGGGTGTGTCCTGTATACGGTATATATGTGGGGTGTGTCCTGTATACGGTATATATGTGGGGTGTGTCCTGTATACGGAATATATGTGGGGTGTGTCCTGTATACGGTATATATGTGGGGTGTGTCCTGTATACAGTATATATGTGGGGTGTGTCCTGTATACGGTATATATGAGGGGTGTGTCCTGTATACGGTATATATGTGCGGTGTGTCCTGTATACAGTATATATGAGGGGTGTGTCCTGTATACAGTATATATGTGAGGTGTGTCCTGTATACGGTATATATGAGCGGTGTGTCCTGTATACGGTATATATGTGAGGTGTGTCCTGTATACGGTATATATGTGGGGTGTGTCCTGTATACGGTATATATGAGGGGTGTGTCCTGTATACAGTATATATGAGGGGTGTGTCCTGTATACGGTATATATGTGTGGTGTGTCCTGTATACGGTATATATGTGGGGTGTGTCCTGTATACGGTATATATGTGTGGTGTGTCCTGTATACGGTATATATGAGTGGTGTGTCCTGTATACGGTATATATGAGGGGTGTGTCCTGTATACAATATATATGAGGGGTGTGTCCTGTATACGGTATATATGAGGGGTGTGTCCTGTATACAATATATATGTGGGGTGTGTCCTGTATACAGTATATATGAGGGGTGTGTCCTGTATACGGTATATATGTGGGGTGTGTCCTGTATACAGTATATATGTGAGGTGTGTCCTGTATACAGTATATATGTGGGGTGTGTCCTGTATACGGTATATATGTGGGGTGTGTCCTGTATACGGTATATATGTGTGGTGTGTCCTGTATACGGTATATATGAGGGGTGTGTCCTGTATACAGTATATATGTGCGGTGTGTCCTGTATACGGTATATATGAGGGGTGTGTCCTGTATACGGTATATATGTGGGGTGTGTCCTGTATACGGTATATATGTGGGGTGTGTCCTGTATACGGTATATATGAGGGGTGTGTCCTGTATACAGTATATATGTGGGGTGTGTCCTGTATACGGTATATATGTGTGGTGTGTCCTGTATACGGTATATATGTGGGGTGTGTCCTGTATACGGTATATATGTGTGGTGTGTCCTGTATACAGTATATATGTGCGGTGTGTCCTGTATACGGTATATATGAGGGGTGTGTCCTGTATACGGTATATATGTGGGGTGTGTCCTGTATACGGTATATATGTGTGGTGTGTCCTGTATACGGTATATATGTGGGGTGTGTCCTGTATACAGTATATATGTGCGGTGTGTCCTGTATACGGTATATATGAGGGGTGTGTCCTGTATACGGTATATATGTGGGGTGTGTCCTGTATACGGTATATATGTGGGGTGTGTCCTGTATACGGTATATATGAGGGGTGTGTCCTGTATACAGTATATATGTGGGGTGTGTCCTGTATACAGTATATATGTGGGGTGTGTCCTGTATACGGTATATATGAGGGGTGTGTCCTGTATACGGTATATATGTGAGGTGTGTCCTGTATACGGTATATATGAGGGGTGTGTCCTGTATACGGTATATATGTGAGGTGTGTCCTGTATACGGTATATATGTGGGGTGTGTCCTGTATACGGTATATATGAGGGGTGTGTCCTGTATACGGTATATATGAGGGGTGTGTCCTGTATACGGTATATATGAGGGGTGTGTCCTGTATACGGTATATATGTGGGGTGTGTCCTGTATACGGTATATATGTGGGGTGTGTCCTGTATACAGTATATATGTGGGGTGTGTCCTGTATACGGTATATATGAGGGGTGTGTCCTGTATACGGTATATATGTGTGGTGTGTCCTGTATACAGTATATATGTGGGGTGTGTCCTGTATACAGTATATATGTGGGGTGTGTCCTGTATACAGTATATATGAGGGGTGTGTCCTGTATACAGTATATATGTGGGGTGTGTCCTGTATACAGTATATATGTGTGGTGTGTCCTGTATACAGTATATATGTGGGGTGTGTCCTGTATACGGTATATATGAGGGGTGTGTCCTGTATACAGTATATATGTGGGGTGTGTCCTGTATACAGTATATATGAGGGGTGTGTCCTGTATACGGTATATATGTGAGGTGTGCTCTGTATTCAGTATATATGTGGGGTGTGTCCTGTATACAGTATATATGAGGGGTGTGTCCTGTATACGGTATATATGTGGGGTGTGTCCTGTATACGGTATATATGTGGGGTGTGTCCTGTATACGGTATATATGTGCGGTGTGTCCTGTATACAGTATATATGTGGGGTGTGTCCTGTATACAGTATAAGGGGTGTGTCCTGTATACAGTATATATGAGGGGTGTGTCCTGTATACGGTATATATGTGAGGTGTGTCCTGTATACAGTATATATGTGGGGTGTGTCCTGTATACAGTATATATGTGGGGTGTGTCCTGTATACTGTATATATGAGGGGTGTGTCCTGTATACAGTATAAGGGGTGTGTCCTGTATACAGTATATATGTGGGGTGTGTCCTGTATACAGTATATATGTGGGGTGTGTCCTGTATACGGTATATATGTGCGGTGTGTCCTGTATACAGTATATATGTGGGGTGTGTCCTGTATACAGTATAAGGGGTGTGTCCTGTATACAGTATATATGAGGGGTGTGTCCTGTATACGGTATATATGTGAGGTGTGTCCTGTATACAGTATATATGTGGGTTGTGTCCTGTATACAGTATATATGTGCGGTGTGTCCTGTATACAGTATATATGAGGGGTGTGTCCTGTATACAGTATATATGTGGGGTGTGTCCTGTATACGGTATATATGTGCGGTGTGTCCTGTATACGGTATATATGTGCGGTGTGTCCTGTATACGGTATATATGTGGGGTGTGTCCTGTATACGGTATATATGTGCGGTGTGTCCTGTATACGGTATATATGTGCGGTGTGTCCTGTATACAGTATATATGTGGGGTGTGTCCTGTATACGGTATATATGAGGGGTGTGTCCTGTATACGGTATATATGTGCGGTGTGTCCTGTATACGGTATATATGTGCGGTGTGTCCTGTATACGGTATATATGTGGGATGTGTCCTGTATACAGTATATATGAGGGGTGTGTCCTGTATACAGTATATATGTGAGGTGTGTCCTGTATACAGTATATATGTGAGGTGTGTCCTGTATACGGTATATATGTGAGGTGTGTCCTGTATACAGTATATATGTGAGGTGTGTCCTGTATACAGTATATATGTGAGGTGTGTCCTGTATACAGTATATATGTGGGGTGTGTCCTGTATACGGTATATATGAGGGGTGTGTCCTGTATACAGTATATATGTGAGGTGTGTCCTGTATACAGTATATATGTGGGGTGTGTCCTGTATACGGTATATATGAGGGGTGTGTCCTGTATACAGTATATATGTGGGGTGTGTCCTGTATACAGTATAAGGGGTGTGTCCTGTATACGGTATATATGTGGGGTGTGTCCTGTATACAGTATATATGAGGGGTGTGTCCTGTATACGGTATATATGAGGGGTGTGTCCTGTATACAGTATATATGTGCGGTGTGTCCTGTATACGGTATATATGTGCGGTGTGTCCTGTATACAGTATATATGTGCGGTGTGTCCTGTATACGGTATATATGTGGGGTGTGTCCTGTATACGGTATATATGAGGGGTGTGTCCTGTATACAGTATATATGTGCGGTGTGTCCTGTATACAGTATATATGTGGGGTGTGTCCTGTATACGGTATATATGTGCGGTGTGTCCTGTATACGGTATATATGTGCGGTGTGTCCTGTATACGGTATATATGTGGGGTGTGTCCTGTATACGGTATATATGTGCGGTGTGTCCTGTATACGGTATATATGTGCGGTGTGTCCTGTATACAGTATATATGTGGGGTGTGTCCTGTATACGGTATATATGAGGGGTGTGTCCTGTATACGGTATATATGTGCGGTGTGTCCTGTATACGGTATATATGTGCGGTGTGTCCTGTATACGGTATATATGTGGGATGTGTCCTGTATACAGTATAAATGAGGGGTGTGTCCTGTATACGGTATATATGTGGGATGTGTCCTGTATACAGTATATATGAGGGGTGTGTCCTGTATACGGTATATATGTGCGGTGTGTCCTGTATACAGTATATATGAGGGGTGTGTCCTGTATACAGTATATATGTGAGGTGTGTCCTGTATACAGTATATATGAGGGGTGTGTCCTGTATACGGTATATATGAGGGGTGTGTCCTGTATACAGTATATATGTGGGGTGTGTCCTGTATACGGTATATATGTGGGGTGTGTCCTGTATACGGTATATATGTGCGGTGTGTCCTGTATACAGTATATATGTGAGGTGTGTCCTGTATACAGTATATATGTGAGGTGTGTCCTGTATACAGTATATATGTGAGGTGTGTCCTGTATACAGTATATATGTGGGGTGTGTCCTGTATACGGTATATATGAGGGGTGTGTCCTGTATACAGTATATATGTGGGGTGTGTCCTGTATACAGTATAAGGGGTGTGTCCTGTATACGGTATATATGTGGGGTGTGTCCTGTATACGGTATATATGTGCGGTGTGTCCTGTATACAGTATATATGTGCGGTGTGTCCTGTATACGGTATATATGTGCGGTGTGTCCTGTATACAGTATATATGTGCGGTGTGTCCTGTATACAGTATATATGTGCGGTGTGTCCTGTATACAGTATATATGTGCGGTGTGTCCTGTATACGGTATATATGTGCGGTGTGTCCTGTATACAGTATATATGTGCGGTGTGTCCTGTATACGGTATATATGTGGGGTGTGTCCTGTATACGGTATATATGTGGGGTGTGTCCTGTATACGGTATATATGTGCGGTGTGTCCTGTATACGGTATATATGTGCGGTGTGTCCTGTATACGGTATATATGTGCGGTGTGTCCTGTATACGGTATATATGTGCGGTGTGTCCTGTATACAGTATATATGTGCGGTGTGTCCTGTATACGGTATATATGTGGGGTGTGTCCTGTATACAGTATATATGAGTGGTGTGTCCTGTATACGGTATATATGTGGGGTGTGTCCTGTATACGGTATATATGTGGGGTGTGTCCTGTATACTATATATATGTGCGGTGTGTCCTGTATACAGTATATATATGGGGGGTGTCCTGTATACTATATATATGTGGGGTGTGTCCTGTATACAGTATATATATGAGGGGTGTGTCCTGTATACAGTATATATATGGGGGGTGTCCTGTATACTATATATATGTGGGGTGTGTCAGATGTATATAGCGCTTTGTATATAGAAGTAGGGTGTATATTGGATATGGGGGGCTCCATGCTCAGTGTTGGACTAATGAATACAAAGCCTGCTGGGATTGGCTGGGTTGTGACATCAGCCCACCTCTCTGACTCAGCCAATCCAAGCAGCCTTTGTATTCATTAGTAGAATACATCGCTTGCTGTGATTGGCCCAGTGTATACTGTATGTAGCTGCAACTACCGTACATACACACATCCAGCGGGCTGATTACAGTCGGGACGTACCGCTACGTTTTGAACCCGCTTGGCTCAGCGCAGAATCCTGTATATACGGCACATCCAGCGGGCTGACAGATTCATCTCTCACAGGGACATTTGTTTTCAGCCAGCTTGGCTCAGCGCGGTGTTCTGTATGGACATTACTGCATTCAGCCAGCCTGACCCAAACAAACTCAAGGGTCACATTTTATACCCCGCGTATCAGACCACCCCCAATTTTTGGGGTATATTTTCAAGTATAACAAGTAGTCTTATACGCCAGAAAATATATATTTTTTTTTTTTATTTGTAGGTGAGAAGCAAATACAATGAAACGTAGATTTCTCATACATTATAACCAATGACGGTACAATAAATCCCCCCTCCGGCCCCCCTCCAGTCTTGCACAGTAGAAGCGCGGAGCGGGGATTTATAGAAGAATACATTTCTATATTGAACGTCGTTATGTCTGCAGACAAATATTGATTGGATCATGAAGTCCGATCACAGGTGGGGTTCGCTGTTCATAGGGAAGGAAGTTCTTTTACTAACCATGTAAAGGCTCTTTCAGTAACAAGCCGTTTACATCTCCAAGTATAAAAGAACATTGTATAGGTTTCCAGAGCCGGGAATCCTCTGACATACACATGGGCAGATCTCTGCACACAGCCAGAGGAAGGGCTCTTTATACCCGCATTGTCCTCTAACAGTGATCACCGTTGGATCTCTTTTCAGAGGGCAATTGACAGGCAGCTGGGAGATGAGAAGTCACCTTCTCACTAAGTGATATAATCCTGTAAAGTCCCCGCCCCCGAGCAGCAACCACATGCATTGTACATGGATGCAGGGCAGTTGTGACGGGTCCCATTCACACTCAGCAGTACCGATGGCAAATGTGACAGAGGGTATCATCTCTGCTGCATCCGCAAAGCATGTGTACAACCCCTTCCATCCAAGCAGTCTGGGGGGTGGTAAAACCATGACCCACCCCCCCATGGCTGATATACTTGGAAGGGGAGGAAGGACATTCAGGACAGGTTTTTGGGTTTCCTAACCTGCTTGATTATATTGTTCACCCCCTCCATTCCCCAAAGCAGCTGGCTGGGAGGGGTCTGGGGCTCCCCATTGACATGAGAAGTTTTCAGAGGGCATCCATGGACGTCCTCCCAGAACTACGCCCCCCCCCCCCAAGCGCGATCTTTGATCGCTGTGTCCTTCAGCCACAGCTGATCATATGTCCAGGAAAGGGCCAATCAGAGCAGCCTTTTACCATGTGGTCAGCTGTGCCCAATCACAGCTGATCAGTGTAAATCAGAAATGCTGGATATCGGCAGTCCTCTCCTCCCGCTCACAGCACATGAGGAGAGGAGAGCTGGGAAGCGGCATTTCTCAGAGGGGACAAATACACTGATCATCAGGGCACTAATTATCAGTGTAGCCCCATCAGTGCTTTGTATGGGTGCCATCAGTGATGGCTATCAGTACCCATCAGTGCTAGTGGTCAGTGCCCATCAGTACAGGCTATCAGTGCCCATCAGTGCTACCTAACAGTGCCCAGCAGTGGAGAAGCGTCATCAGTGCCAATCAATATCCATCAGTGCTGCCTCATCAGTGAAGGAGAAAAATCACCTATTTACAAAATTTTATAACAGAAACTAAAAAAAAATGTTTAGTCTTTCATCGTTTGTTTAGCAAAAAATAACCCCCCCCCCCTCCCCAGTGCTGATTAAAAACAAACAAATGAAATCTCTATTTGTCAAAAAAAAAAAAAAAGCTATAAATTTAGTTTGGATGCAATGTTGCATGACCGTGCGATTGTCATTCAAAATGTGACATCTGGCCTGGGCAGGAAGGGGGTAAAAGTGCCCGGTAGGCAAGTGGTTGATGTCACTTTAAAGCGGAATTTCCCCATTTTGGTGGAGTTGCGCTTTAGTAAAAGGTCTGCATGCTGCATTATTTCCTCTATAACTCGCTGGCTTTAGATCTGTAAGTGTATGGTAATCCTTCCCTTCCTAACCAAACCGTTTATACAAAAAGAGCCGCAGAGGAGGCGGGGCTAGAAAGAGAACCTGTTACAAAGTGACAGCTTTTCCCTTTCCCTGAATACTTGAGGCAGAATGAAGCAGAAGACTGAAATCAGGGACTTACATCTCCTCCGCTGTCCTTCATCCCGATGATGTCTGGGGGCGGAGCCAAAGTAACTACGGCGCCCGCAGGTAAGTGCACCCCAGTACTGGCGGGCACGCTGGACGAGATGACGGCGACTGGAGAGGCATCAGCAACCTGGAGGAGAACGTGCAAAATTGTATAACAGAACAAAGAAAACGGTTTGGTTTTTTTTCCCCAATCTTTTTAGCACAAAAAGAAAACAACCCAGTGGGGGCTCATTGGTGGATGTGAGGAGGAAAGTCTCATTGATGGAGGTGGGGAGGGAAGTCTCATTGATGGAGGTGCGGAGGGAAGTCTCATTGATGGAGGTGGGGAGGAAAGTCTCATTGATGGAGGTGGGGAGGGAAGTTTGGCCTGTTTAGCCAAATCCAAAAACGGACAGGTGGACCTGATTGGAACGGTCATGTGAAAGAGGCCAGAACCAATCACATGGGCAAAAACCACCAGAAATCCTATCTATTCCTATTGGTTCCCTCTGATGCTCCTCCATCTCCCAGCCTGAGCTCTGCTGTACAGGAGATTATGAGGATTCATTGATGTTCTTTTCATACCTGGAGTCCAGCTTCAAAGGAGAATCTATAATGTGTATTTCATCCTGAGCTCTAGGTGACAGAGTGCATGTATGTATTACATGTGCTGTAGACTGGGGGCTAGCGTGGCTGACAGCACGCCCCTCTATCCCCCCCCCACCGCTGTCTGACCGTGATGTTTTGAAGAAGAATGGATGAGAGTTGATGGATGGCGCTGATTTCAGCACCAGGCGCTTGCCCAAGACCGATGCCATCCTACATACATGGGGGGGGGGGGGGACACATATCATAGCAGAGGGGGTAGAAGATAGTCAGCTCACCGTGAGCTCCACAATACAAATGCAGTGCAGAGGGTGTATGAACACCGTACCCCCCCCCACAGGTCCCTCTGTACTTACTTCTGGCCATCCTGAGTTGTCAGGGTTTCTTCAGCAGGTCCAGTGGTCAGGGAATGTGAAATATCCGCTCTTTTCTGTGCAGCGCTCACAAGACGGACCAGATAGACTCCCTGTGACAGCGCCGAGCAATCAGAATCCATCTGCTCCTTCCAGGAAGTGCTGCCCAGAGAATCCCTGGACTACTGGGTCACCTGTGGGAGCCCTGACAGCTCCCACCCCAAAGGTAAGTACAGCAGGTATCGGGGGAGGGGAGGGGGGGTTGTACACCTTTACATTTATCCTTTAAAGTTGAAGTAACATTTGATAAACATTTACTGGACGTACACTATCCGGGGGCACTCTCATCCTTGGACACTTTTCTGGGGCCCCTCAGGGATACCCCACATTACAGAGCTGCCTCTCTTCATCAAATCTGTTTCCCCATTTGGGATCCAGGCCTCCTAACACGCTATTAGTAATACAGAGAAGAACTGGCCGGGGCTGACAACACTGCTTGGGATTTCAGTGCAGCAGAGACAGTGTTGTCAGCTCAGTGATGAAGGGCATTCCCCATGTGAACTCACCATTGGCTGTCAGAGAAGACAGGGGGCGCGCCATCATCCCTTCGCCTACACTGGGATCTGTCGCCCTCTTCTGAATGCCCCCTTTTATTAATGTTGGGGGGTCAGCAAAGGAATGTGTCCGGGAATATTTCCTGATCTTCTAGAAGAGTAAAACGGATGGTTAGTTCACAATGGTGACCCATCATAATCACAAACCAAATCATCACAACTCAAAGAAACCTTTTCCCAGCATAGAAGATACAAATGCAAACTGACAGCCAGAGAAATATTCTCCAACAATAGAAGTTCACCTTAAAAAACAATGAAATAAATAAATAAATGCCGTGTTTTGCAGGTAAAAAAAATGTGTATTTATAATTGTTTTATTAGCAGCTTGTAAAGCATTGCATCCGCCATCCGTCCTGCTTACCCCGGTAAAGGTCATACAGGGGGTCCCAAACATGGGGGGGGTGTACAGCCATGGTGGGGGGGGGGTGTACAGCCATGGTGGGGGGGGGGTGTACAGTGATGATGGGGGGGGGGTGTACAGCGATGATGGGGGGGTGTACAGCGATGATGGGGGGGTGTACAGCGATGATGGTGGGTGTACAGCGGTGATGGGGGGGTATAGCGATGATGGGGGGGTATAGCGATGATGGGGGGTATAGCGATGATGGGGGGGGTATAGCAGTGATGGGGGGGGTACAGCGATGATGGGGGGGGGGGTACAGCGATGATGGGGGGGGGTATAGCGATGATGGGGGGGGTTACAGCGATGATGGGGGGGGGTATAGCGATGATGGGGGGGTATAGTGATGATGGGGGGGGTATAGCGATGATGGGGGGGGTATAGTGATGATGGGGGGGTATAGTGATGATGGGGGGGTACAGCGATGATGGGGGGGGTATAGCGATGATGGGGGGGTATAGTGATGATGGGGGGGGGGTATAGTGATGATGGGGGGGTATAGCGGTGATGGTTAATGATAACAATAAGTGTGACTATCAGAGGAGTTATGACGATGTATCACTATAACATTATATATGATTACACATCTTATTACCCATAATAATAATGGGGGCTGACCCCCCCCCCCCCAGTGTCTCCCTTCCCCCAGCACTTCCCCTTCCCGGCCAACCCGGGGCGCAGCTTCCCCAACTTCCCCTCCAGACACCATGAAAACACCGATCACTTCCTGCCTGGTCTCCATGGTGATGGGTCTTCCAGGAGGAAATCTATGGTGATGGGACACTACAGGAGGAGCTGAGTGTTGCTGCCCTCTAGCGGCTCCTGTGTGCATTACATCAGGGAAATGTCAGCACAGAGAATGGCCAGGAGATTTCTGTCATCCAAATACACAGAACAGCTTTATTGTATTATAATTATTGGGATTATTAATATTACACCCATTATTGTTTATATTACAATTCATATCAATCATTACAATCCTATTAATACAGTAAAATAAATAAAATGACATTATAATAACATTGTATGAATATAAACAGAGGCGTCTATATTATAAATACAGGGAAATGGTATCAATGTTATATAATAGGATCCAATCCAGATCTGCTCTACATCCCAACATCCAATCCAAAGCCGCCTGGACTGGATCCCAAATGAGCCAATCAGAGTAAAGCAGGCTGAACAGAGGCTGCTGATTGGTCACACATAAACCCCGCCCCCCTCACTGTGGTCACATGACCTCCCTCACTGTGAGTCCTCAGTTGCTGTTTTCTCTCACCAGAGACAGCTGCTTCCTTACAGAGCTCCTGTTTTTTTTCTAAAAAAAACAAAAATGTGCAGAATCTTTGCCGCGATTGTTATCCTGTTGCTCCCTTGGGGAGTACACAGGAAGGACATCAAAGACTCCACAAAGACCGGCATGGACAAGGACAATGATATGAAGATTATGGAGGAACAAAGAAATTTCATCAAAGACTCCCCAGATATCCGCATGGAGGGGGGGAGCATGAAGATGATGGAGGAACACCGATATTTCATCAAAGACTCCCCAGATATACGCATGGAGGAGGGGAGGACCATGAAGATGATGGAAGAACTGGAGCAGGAAAAGGTCAGAGAATTGGAAAACGAGTCCCCAGGACCCATCAGTTGGTTTTCACTACTGGCCACCATTCCATTCTGGTATAAGGGGACAGTCCTGATAAGTGTTCTCATTCTGAGGTACATCCTGCGCAGGAATCATCTGGCCACAATATTAGCACAATATTTGATGTTCCTGGAGCTGATTGAATTCTTTTATCAACTACTCGATGTCTGGTACAGCGAGGGGCCAACCTCAGAGAACACAGCCCCACCCATGCTTATAAATGCCACTGACTGCTACCAATGGATGGTTGCTGAGCTCCAGTCAGTCTGGTCCAATGGGTGGGTGGCCTTAGGGAACACAGCCCCACCCATGCTTATAAATGCCACTGACTGCTACCAATGGATGGTTGCTGAGCTCCAGTCAGTCTGGTCCAATGGGTGGGCGGCCTTAGGGAACACAGTGCTACCCATGCTTATAAATACTGTTGCTGAGCACCAATCAGAATGCTTGTTGGGACTTATCATCTTGCTGCTGGTAATGTTCCTGAAATATTTCAAGCCATTTCACCAATGGATCCAACCAACGAAAAGCAACATCAACCCACCGACGATTGACATCGATCTAACAACAGACAGTACTACGGACCAGGCTGACTTTCGTACTCCCATCCTCACACCTCCTAGCAATGACGTCCGTGCTCACATAAAGGATTTACTCCGGGAAATGAGGAGGAGCGAGCGAAACAAGCGGCTCAGGAACATTAACATCTTCCCATCAACAAGTGAAAGTGTGGACAGTGCTATGGAAGAGACTGACCTTCCCATACCACCAAAAGATGAATATGCGGACAGAGCTACGGGAGATTCTGACTTTCCCATTCCCAGCGTCGCACCTCCCAGGGATCCCATCCGTGTTCATCCTTCCAGCACATCAACAAGAGGTTTACTCTTTCCAGCATTAGATAACACTTTACCATCAACGACTTCTGGCGTCTTTCCAACAAAAGACATGATCCTACGATCGAGTTCTGGCAATAGGCGAGAATGGACAACCATGACTGTCCATCCCAGTGTCCAATCCAGAGGTGAAATTCCTAGCGATACCGCCTGTTTTATCCTACGGGATTTATGCCGGGCAATGAAGAGGCGCTGGCCAACCACAGAGTTCAGTTATGGCAAAATGTTCTCATCAATGAGTGACGTCATTCCACAGGACGATGATACCGTCCCATTACTGAGTGATGTCATTCTACAGGTTGATGATACCGTCCCATCAACGAGTGATGTCATTCCACAGGGTGATGATGCCGTCCCATCAACGCATGACATCATTCCTAAGAGATATTCTACCATGTCATCAATCAGTGACATCATCCAACCACCAAGCGATGACATTAGTTCTGGGACTGACCAACCGACTGGCCATCCCAGCGGTGCATCTCCTAGTGATGGCACCCGCTTTAATCCACGCAATTTATTCCAGCGAAAGAAGAAGCACAAGCGACCTAAGGTGAAAAATCTCAACAATCCCACCTCATACCAGGTCGCCGTCATCTTGTGCGGGAGACATCCAGTTATATGTCCAGCAGACTGTTTCATCTTCGACTGTGTCACCTCCTAAATATCGCAGCCGTATTCACCTATTGTCAGGGGTCGGGTGTTCTGCCGCGATACGCCGGGTGGCGCATGCACAGAACACCGACACGCTCTAGCCAGTGGGCCCTGGGCGATTGTGGCGGCGGGCACGGCCGCGCATGCGCACTCCCGATCGCGGACAGGCGCCTGGCACCAATGACAGCGCAGGGCGCGCTATTTAAACAGGACAGGAGGTATGTCTTATTATCCTGTTCCTGTCATCTGGTTTGTGAAGTTTCCTGTTGCCGACCTCTGCTTAATCCTGACCCTGCTGGTTGTCTCCTGCTTGACCCCTGGCTTGACCTGACCACTCTCCTGCCTGCTCCTCCGGTACCTCGCTGCCCGCACGTTGCTGAACCCGGCTCGTGACCCTGACCATTCTCTGCCTGCACTTCCGGTACCTCGCTGCCCGCACGTTGCTGAACCCGGCTCGTGACCCTGACCATTCTTTGCCTGCTCCTCCGGTACCTCGCTGCCCGCACGTTGCTGAACCCGGCTCGTGACCCTGACCATTCTCTGCCTGCTCCTACGGTACCTCGCTGCCCGCACGTTGCTGACCCGGCCTGCCTGACTACGCCTTACGTCACGCTGACTGTCCATCCATCCATCCCGCAAGGATCAGTCCCTGCTACAAGGCCTACCAGCCTCTTCTCGTCAGGCTCTATTTCCCACAACACCTCTGACGGTACTCTCTACCACTGCTGGACATACTCAGGGGTCGCGCCCTGGTCTCGGTCTGCTCCAAGTCCATCCCCACCATCAGGGGCCCTGGTGCATAAGCAGATTGGGACTTAGACCCCGCGTGCTGAGGAACCCCGCACTGTGGGCCGCTAGAGATACCGTCAGGTGGTGTCTGACACCTATAGAATGTATTGCGGCTAAAGAAGAAGCGCGGGCCAACCGAAGAGGCCGGCCAGAAGACTCAGAGAGAACATTAGATACACAGATATGATGGGGGAGGGGTGACACCCCAATATAGAGAGAACATTGTATATACAGATATGGGGGAGGGGTGACACCCCAATATAGAGAGAACATTGTATATACAGATATGGGGGAGGGGGGACACCCCAATATAGAGAGAACATTGTATATACAGATATGATGGGGGGGGGGACACCCCAATATAGAGAGAACATTGTATATACAGATATGATGGGGAGGGGTGACATCCCAATATAGAGAGAACATTGTATATACAGATATGATGGGGGAGGGGTGACATCCCAATATAGAGAGAACATTGTATATACAGATATGATGGGGGAGGGGTGACACCCCAATATAGAGAGAACATTGTATATACAGATATGATGGGGGAGGGGTGACACCCCAATATAGAGAGAACATTGTATATACAGATATGATGGGGGAGGGGTGACACCCCAATATAGAGAGAACATTGTATATACAGATATGATGGGGGAGGGGGGACACCCCAATATAGAGAGAACATTGTATACACAGATATGATGGGGGAGGGGTGACACCCCAATATAGAGAGAACATTGTATATACAGATATGATGGGGGAGGGGTGACACCCCAATATAGAGAGAACATTGTATATACAGATATGATGGGGGAGGGGGGACACCCCAATATAGAGAGAACATTGTATATATGTCTTCTGATGGTGGACGTCTCTTTGGTGCCTTCAGCCAGGTGCGATGTAACACACACGTCATCCCGCAATTCTCATGCGTCTTGCCATGCGACAATTGCAGCAACATCACACTGCATTCGGGGCGCCATGTTGATGGTGAACGTCTCTTTGGTGCCTCTTCAGACATCTCCATAAAGGACGTCACTGGCAGGAAGGGTTCTCATTGGTCCCAGCAGAAAAGGCCTCAAGCTGGAAAGACTCCTCCTACTTCTGAAGCCAATCAAAGTTTCTTTCTTTTCTCCCAAGCTTCATCCTCCAAGACCAGACCTAAGCCAGGGGCCCAGTTCAGTCACAATCCTGGGGCCCCTAATCCCCAAACCTGCAGACTAGTCCTATTAAACCTCCTGAAGGGATTTCCCTACTTTCTAAAGTGGGGGGACGTCTGTTGGCCTTTGGGGTCACCTGGTCAGCAGACATCTCAGAAGCTCAGGTAAGAGACGTGGTGTCCAGGGGCTACACACTAGAGGTCATCTCCCTGCCCCCACCCCGCTTCGTGTTGTCCAACCTGCCGGTGTCCCCGCAGGGACTAGCGGTCCTCCATGCTGCTCCTGCAGATCTGCTGACCCAAGGAGATCTCCCCATTGGACCAACAGCAGAATAGTTCCGGGTTTTTAGGCCACATTCACAGGGGACATACCAATGTGTACCGCCGTGGGGGGGGAGTGTTTATTTGCAGGGGATGTCCCGGTGTTCATGCATCCCTGTGCAGGCAGTTCCATTGATGTCAGTTGGGACGTAGTGGTAACATGGACACAGATGCTGATCCCAATCTGACATCCGTATGGATGCATGGCCCTGAACGCACACTATCTGTGTTCACAGCTGTTCACCCGCACAGATGTTTCATTGGGAGCAGTGTCTGTATCCATGCAGCCGCTGCATCCCAACTGACATCAATGAACCTGCCTGCACAGGGATGCATGAACACCGGTACATCCCCCAAGTAAACACGGCCCCCCACGGCTGTACGGATTAGTACGCCCCCTGTGACCGGGGCCTTACTCCAACCTTTTCCCTGTTCTAAAGCCTCCCAGCCGGTTCACACTATGTGGTGCGGGACACTGCATGGAGTCTGCACAGGAATCACACCGCATTCCTCTGCGCATTCCATGCACATGTCTGTGCGCTGCGATTTGGGCCATACACTTCCTATGGCTCAAATCACATCGCATCCGCACCACAAAGGTGCAGGACTGTCTTTAGATCCGCACCTGAATCACATGGTATGGGTCTTCTCACCCATGTCATGTGATTTCTGGCAATCACATCGCGTCTTGCCATCTGTTTCGGGTGTCAATAATTTATTACTGACTCCCGCACCAGATCGCATGAACGTGATGCGATTGCAATGCGGTGCGGGAAACGTACAGGATTCGCAGCGTTTCCCGCACCTCATTGGTGTGAACCCGAGCACAAGGAGGACATAGGCTGCATTCACTGGGGGGATTAGGGGCATACAGGGGATTCCTGCGGATGGGATCACTGTGAACAGTGGGGGATGGGAAGTCTGTACAAAGCAATGACAGGCTGACAGGAGCCGCGACCATTCCCATGTATCCGCACATCCATCGGTCATCTACGGTTAGGGCCAGGATCGCTCATCCTTCCCTGACCACAGATGACCGATGGATGTGCGGATACATGGGAATGGTCCCGGCTCAGCCTGTCATTGCTTTGTACAGACTTCCCATCCCCCACTGTTCACAGTGATCCCAGCCCCAGGAATCCCCTGTATGCCCCCTAATCCCCCCAGTGAATGCAGCCTATGTCCTCCTTGAGGCTTTAGAACAAGGAAACGGTTGGAGTAAAAACCCGGAAACCTTTCTGCTGTTGGTCCAATGGGGAGATCTCCTTGGGTCAGCAGATCTGCAGGAGCAGCATGGAGGACCGCTAGTCCCTGCGGGGACACCGGCAGGTTGGACAACACGAAGCGGGGTGGGGGCAGGGAGATGACCTCTAGCCTGTAGCCCCTGGACACCACGTCTCTTACCTGAGCTTCTGAGATGTCTGCTGACCAGGTGACCCCAAAGGCCAACAGACGTCCCCCCACTTTAGGAAATGGGGGCTTCCCTTCAGGAGGTTTTATAGGGCTTGTCTGAAGGTTTAGGGATTAGGGGCCCCAGGATTGTGACTGAACTGGGCCCCTGGCTTAGGTCTGGTCTTGGAGGATGAAGCTTGGGAGAAAAGAAAGAAACTCTGATTGGCTTCAGAAGTAGGAGGAGTCTTTCCAGCTTGAGGCCTTTTCTGCTGGGGCCAATGAGAACCCTTCCTGCCAGTGACGTCCTCTATGGAGATGTCTGAAGAGGCACCAAAGAGACGTTCACCATCAACATGGCGCCCCGAATGCAGTGTGATGTTGCTGCAATTGTCGCATGGCAAGACGCATGAGAATTGCGGGATGACGTGTGTGTTACATCGCACCTGGCTGAAGGCACCAAAGAGACGTCCACCATCAGAAGACATATATACAATGTTCTCTCTATATTGGGGTGTCACCCCTCCCCCATCATATCTGTATATACAATGTTCTCTCTATATTGGGGTGTCACCCCTCCCCCATCATATCTGTATATACAATGTTCTCTCTATATTGGGGTGTCACCCCCCCCATCATATCTGTATATACAATGTTCTCTCTATATTGGGGTGTCACCCCTCCCCCATCATATCTATATATACAATGTTCTCTCTATATTGGGGTGTCACCCCTCCCCCATCATATCTGTATATACAATGTTCTCTCTATATTGGGGTGTCACCCCTCCCCCATCATATCTGTATATACAATCTTCTCTCTATATTGGGGTGTCACCCCTCCCCCATCATATCTGTGTATACAATGTTCTCTCTATATTGGGGTGTCACCCCCCTCCCATCATATCTGTATATACAATGTTCTCTCTATATTGGGGTGTCAACCTCCCCCCCCCATCATATCTGTATATACAATGTTCTCTCTATATTAGGGGGTCACCCTCCCCATAAAATCTGTATATACAATGTTCTCTCTATATTGGGGTGTCACCCCTCCCCCATCATATCTGTATATACAATGTTCTCTCTATATTGGGGTGTCAACCTCCCCCCCCCCATCATATCTGTATATACAATGTTCTCTCTATATTGGGGTGTCTCCCCTCCCCATAAAATCTGTATATACAATGTTCTCTCTATATTGGGGTGTCACCCCTCCCCCATCATATCTGTATATACAATGTTCTCTCTATATTGGGGTGTCCCCCCTCCCCCATCATATCTGTATATACAATGTTCTCTCTATATTGGGGTGTCACCCCTCCCCCATCATATCTGTATATACAGTCATGGCCGAAATTGTTGGCACCCTTGATATTTTTCCTGAAAATCAAGTATTTCACACAAAAAAGGTATTGCATTAACACATGTTTTGCTATACACATGTTTATTCCCTTTGTATGTATTGGAACAAATATAAAACAGAGGCAGAAAAGCAAATATGACATAATGTCACACAAAACCCCAAAAATGGGCTGGACAAAAGTATTGGCACCCTTAACTTAATATTTGGTTGCACACCCTTTGGAAAACATAACTGAAATCAGTCGCTTCCTATAACCATCAATAAGCTTCTGACACCTCTCACCCGGAATTTTGGACCACTCTTCCTTTGCAAACAGCTCCAGGTCTCTCTTATTGGAAGGACACCTTTTCCCAACAGCAATTTTAAGATCTCTCCACAGGTGTTCAATGGGATTTAGATCTGGGCTCATTGCTGGCCACTTCAGAACTCTCCAGCGCTTCTTTGCCATCCATTTCTGAGTGCTTTTTGACGTATGTTTGGGGTCATTGTCCTGCTGGAAGACCCAGGATCTTGGACGCAAACCCAGCTTTCTGACACTGGGCCCTACAGTGCGACCCAAAATCCTTTGGTAATCCTCAGATTTCATGATGCCTTGCACACAGTCAAGGCACCCAGTGCCAGAGGCAGCAAAACAACCCCAAAACATCATTGAACCTCCACCATATTTTACCGTAGGTACTGTGTTTTGTTCTTTGTAGGCCTCATTCCGTTTTCGGTAAACAGTAGAATGATGTGCTTTACCGAAAAGCTCTATCTTGGTCTCATCTGTCCACAAGACGTTTTCCCAGAAGGCTTTTGGCTTACTCAAGTACATTTTGGCAAACTGTAGTCTTGCTTTTTTATGTCTCTGTGTCAGCAGTGGGGTCCTCCTGGGTCTCCTGCCATAGCGTTTCATTTCATTTAAATGTCGACGGATAGTTCGCGCTGACACTGATGCTCCCTGAGCCTGCAGGACAGCTTGAATGTCTTTGGAACATGTTTGGGGCTGCTTATCCACCATCCGGACTATTCTGCGTTGCAATCTTTCATCAATTTTCCTCATCCGTCCACGACCAGGGAGATTAGCTACAGTGCCATGGGTTGCAAACTTCTTGATAATGTTGCGCACTGTGGACAAAGGCAAATCTAGTTCTCTGGAGATGGACTTGTAACCTTGAGATTGTTGATATTTTGCCACAATTTTGGTTCTCAGGTCCTCAGACAGTTCTCGTCTCCTCTCTGTTGTCCATGCTTAGTGTGGCACAGACAGACACACAATGCAAAGGTTAAGTGAACGTCTCTCCTTTTTATCTGCTTTCAGGTGTGATTTCTATATTGCCCACACCTGTTACTTGCCCCAGGTGAGTTTACAGGAGCATCACATGCTTGTAACATTCTTATTTATCCGCAGTTGTGAAAGGGTGCCAATACTTTTGTCCAGCCCATTTTTGGAGGTTTGTGTGACATTATGTCGAATTTGCTTTCTTTCCTCCCTTTTTTTGTTTTGTCCCAATACACACAAAGGGAATAAACATGTGTATAGCAAAACATGTGTTAATGCAATACGTTTCGTGAGAAATACATGATTTCCTGGAGAAATATCAAGGGTGCCAACAATTTCGGCCATGACTGTACAATGTTCTCTCTATATTGGGGTGTCCCCCCTCCCCCATCATATCTGTGTATACAATGTTCTCTCTATATTGGGGTGTCACCCCTCCCCCATCATATCTGTATATACAATGTTCTCTCTATATTGGGGTGTCACCCCTCCCCCATCATATCTGTATATACAATGTTCTCTCTATATTGGGGTGTCACCCCTCCCCCATCATATCTGTATATACAATGTTCTCTCTATATTGGGGTGTCACCCCCCCAATCATATCTGAATATACAATGTTCTCTCTATATAAGGGTGTCACCCCTCCCCCATCATATCTGTGTATACAATGTTCTCTCTATATTGGGGTGTCACCCCTCCCCCATCATATCTGTATATACAATGTTCTCTCTATATTGGGGTGTCCCCCCTCCCCCATCATATCTGTATATACAATGTTCTCTCTATATTGGGGTGTCACCCCCCCAATCATATCTGTATACAGTGAGGAACAGAAGTATTTGAACCCCCTGCGATTTTGCAAGTTCTCCCACTTAGAAATCACCTGTCTGAGCTCTTTATAGACTCCTGTCCACCCCACAGTCAGTCAGACGCCAACTACTACCATGGGCAAGACCAAAGAGCTGTCAAAAGACACCAGAGACAAAATTGTGGACCTCCACAAGGCTGGAAAGGGCTACGGGGCAATTGCCAAGCAGCTTGGTGAAAATAGATCAACTGTTGGAGCAATTGTTAGAAAATGGAAGAGGCTGAAGACGACTGTCAGTCTCCCTGGGACTGGGGCTCCATGCAAGATGTCCCCTCGTGGGGTATCACTGATGAGAAGAAAGGTGAGGAATCAGCCCAGAACTACAAGGGAGGAGCTGCTCAATGACATGAAGAGAGCTGGGACCACAGTTTCACAGGTCACTGTCGGTAGAACACTACGACGTCATGGTTTCCAATCATGCATTGCACGGAAGGTTCCCCTGCTCCAGTCATCACATGTCCAGGCCCGTCTGAAGGTTCCCCTGCTCCAGTCATCACATGTCCAGGCCCGTCTGAAGGTTCCCCTGCTCCAGTCATCACATGTCCAGGCCCGTCTGAAGGTTCCCCTGCTCCAGTCATCACATGTCCATGCCCGTCTGAAGGTTCCCCTGCTCCAGTCATCACATGTCCAGGCCCGTCTGAAGGTTCCCCTGCTCCAGTCATCACATGTCCAGGCCCGTCTGAAGGTTCCCCTGCTCCAGTCATCACATGTCCAGGCCCGTCTGAAGGTTCCCCTGCTCCAGTCATCACATGTCCAGGCCCGTCTGAAGGTTCCCCTGCTCCAGTCATCACATGTCCAGGCCCGTCTGAAGGTTCCCCTGCTCCAGTCATCACATGTCCAGGCCCGTCTGAAGGTTCCCCTGCTCAAGTCATCACATGTCCAGGCCCGTCTGAAGGTTCCCCTGCTCAAGTCATCACATGTCCAGGCCTGTCTGAAGGTTCCCCTGCTCCAGTCATCACATGTCCAGGCCCGTCTGAAGGTTGCCAATCACCATCTGGATGATGCAGAGGAGGCATGGGAGAAAGTCATGTGGTCAGAGGAGGCATGGGAGAAAGTCATGTGGTCAGAGGAGGCATGGGAGAAAGTCATGTGGTCAGAGGAGACCAAAGGAGAACTTTTGGTGTAAACTTCACTTGTCGTGTTTGGAGGAAAAAGAAGGATGAGTTGCATCCCAAGAACACCATCCCTACTGTGAAGCATGGGGGTGGTAACATCATGCTTTGGGGGGGCTTTTCTGTGAAGGGGACAGGATGTCTGCACTGTATTAAGGAGAGGATGAATGGGGCCAATTATTGTGAGATTTTCAGCAACAACCTCCTTCCCTCAGTCAGAGCATTGAAGACGGGTCGTGGCTGGGTCTTCCAACATGACAACGACCCGAAGCACACAGCCAGGAGAACCAAGGAGTGGCTCCGTAAGAAGCATATCAAGGTTCTGGAGTCGCCTAGCCAGTCTCCACACCTAAATCCAATAGAACATCTTTGGAGGGAGCTGAAACTCCGTGTTGCTCAGCGACAGCCCCGAAACCTGACAGATCTAGAGGAGATCGGTGTGGAGGAGTCGGCCAAAATCCCGGTTGCAGTGCAAACCTGGCCAAGGACTACAGGAACCGTCTGACCTCTGTAATTGCAGACAAAGGCTTCTGTACCAAATATTAACACGGATCTTCTCAGGGGTTCAAATACTTCTGTTCCTCACTGTATACAATGTTCTCTCTATATTGGGGTGTCACCCCTCCCCCATCATATCTGTATATACAATGTTCTCTCTATATTGGGGTGTCACCCCTCCCCCATCATATCTGTATATACAATGTTCTCTCTATATTGGGGTGTCACCCCTCCCCCATCATATCTGTATATACAATGTTCTCTCTATATTGGGGTGTCACCCCTCCCCCATCATATCTGTATATACAATGTTCTCTCTATATTGGGATGTCCTCCCAGATTGAGAAATGGTGGCTTCCCCTTAGGACGTTTCATTGAACTTGTCTGTAGGTTTGGGGATTAGGGGCCCCAGACTTGTGACTGAACTGGGCCCCTGGCTTAGGTCTGGCCTTGGAGGTTGAAGTCTCAGAGAAATGACAGGAATGCTTCTTGGCTTCAGAAGTGGGAGGAGTCATCCCAGCTTGAGGCCTTTTCTGCTGGGCCAATGAGAACTCTGACTAATAAAAAAGAAGAACAAAAAGATCTGCAGGAGCAGCATGGAGGACCAGTAGTCTATGCGGGGACAAAGGCAGACTGGAACTCCAGCCTGTAGCCTCTGGGCACCACGTCTCTTACCGGAGCATCTGAGATGTCTGCTGACCCTGAACAGGTGACCCCAAAGGCCAACAGACGTCCCCCCACATTGGGAAATGGTGGCTTCCCCTTAGGATGTTTATTAGAACTTGTCTGTAGGTTTGGGGATTAGGGGCCCCAGGATTGTGACTGAACTGGGCCCCTGGCTTAAGTCTGGCCTTGGAGGTTGAAGTCTCAGAGAAATGTCAGGAACGCTTCTTGGCTTCAGAAGTGGGAGGAGTCATCCCAGCTTGAGGCCTTTTCTGCTGGGGCCAATGAGAACTCTGACTACCAGCGACGTCCTATATGAGGTTGTCTAAGGGTCAGGTTGGGGGCACAGAGGAGACCTTCACCATCAGAAGACATGAGCACGAAGCGTTCTTCACATGGCCGCTCCACAGACCAACATCTCACACAAAGAGTTCTCCTCATGTTCACAGACAGGACACTCATGTGGGAAATAAGATGGACGACATCCCCGAACCCGTCCAGCCAATAATGTACAGCTGAAGACATCATCTCTAATCTCTACTGGACATCACTGATTTACCCCGCTCAGCGGGGGCGGGCCTTATACATCAGAGGCCAAACTATGGGCAGCACAGAGGCTTAGTGGTTAGCCTTGCAGCACTGGGGTCCTTGGTTGAAATCCTGACCAGGACTCTATCTGCATGGAGTTTGCATGTTCTCCCTGTGCCTGCGTGGGTTTCCTCCGGGTACTCCGGTTTCCTCCCACACTTCAAAAACAGGCAACCGCGTGTTGGTGGTGTAGTGGTTAGCATGGCTGCTTTCCAAGCAGCTGACCTGGGTTCGATTCCCAGCCAACGCAATATCCAACATGGCTGCTTCGCCTCCTTAGTATTGGCGTGATAATTCTGATACTGATATTATTTATAGCAATGATAATAATAATTCCAACAATATCGACAACTATCATGATAATAATATTAATAACAGAAATAATATTTATAATGATAATAATCCGAATAATAATGGAAATAATAGGATTAGAAATGGAAATTATATATATATTTTATTTGTAGGTGAGAAGCAAATACAACAAAACGTAGATTCCTCATACATTATAACCAATGACGGTACAATAAATCCCCCCTCCGGCCCCCCTCCAGTCTTGCACAGTTGTACCGACTCCTCTCCTGTAGTAAAATGGCTTACTCTGATTTCACTGCACACTGTGAGCTTCTCACAATGTGCATTAGAAGCTGCAGCAAGTCAGATAGAGCTCCGTCTGCTTTCCTGGCTAGAGGACGTCCAGCATCATTTATCACTTTCCTCCTCAGTCTGACTGTCCTTGGCCCCGCCCTTTCATTCACTGGATTTCAGTTCCACCAATCGTGGAGGCTCAGCATCACATGAGGGCGGCACCTAGGTCAGCATGTATGCAAATGTTGCCTTCCTAGAAACGCCCACTCTTCCAGACTGATGGCCACCACTCAGGGGATTGCGATGATTTCTTGCATAACTCCTCCCACAAGCTAGCCCATTGGTTACATCAGGGCTCTTCAGAGGAGTACTGAGGCCGGGTGCTGTGATGTTTTCAGGAAGCTCTGTAAAGCACCCAGCTGGTTCCTTCCACCAGCCATGATCTGCCTGCATTGCATAGAGAAGCAAAGGGACCCAGGAAGGACCAAACTAGGTCTAAAAAAGGCATGTAATAAAAAACTAAAATGTTTTATTTTACAATTGTTGATGACGTGTCATTGAGGGGGAAGGAATAGCCAAGGAAGGAAACATATATGCAGATGAAGCTTCCATTTTCTGTAGACTGATGGGTCCGGCTTTCTTCCTGAAGGACAAACATGAGGCAGAACAAAGCCAAACGAAGTGCAAGAACCTCCAACAACCAATCAGATTTCATGGCAATGGAGAGAAGTCAGAAGAATGGAGAAATGGTTTCCAGGGGTTCCGACACATCTCAGCCAATAGAAGAGAGAACACAGCTAAGAATACAGACAAAACCAAAGTATACCAAAAACCAATATATACCCCGAATACAGCTCCCCATATATGACCCCCAACACAGAACAAGCCGTGTCCCCAATATATACCCCGAATACAGCTCCTCATATATGACCCCCAACACAGAACAAGCCGTGTCCCCAATATATACCCCGAATACAGCTCCTCATATATGACCCCCAACACAGAGCAAGCCGTGTCCCCAATATATACCCCGAATACAGCTCCTCATATATGACCCCCAACACAGAACAAGCCGTGTCCCCAATATATACCCCGAATACAGCTCCCCATATATGACCCCCAACACAGAACAAGCCGTGTCCCCAATATATACCCCGAATACAGCTCCTCATATATGACCCCCAACACAGAACAAGCCGTGTCCCCAATATATACCCCGAATACAGCTCCTCATATATGACCCCCAACACAGAACAAGCCGTGTCCCCAATATATACCCCGAATACAGCTCCCCATATATGACCCCCAACACAGAACAAGACGTGTCACCAATATATACCCCGAATACAGCTCCTCATATATGACCCCCAACACAGAACAAGCCGTGTCCCCAATATATACCCCGAATACAGCTCCTCATATATGACCCCCAACACAGAACAAGCCTTGTCCCCAATATATACCCCGAATACAGTTCCTCATATATGACCCCCAACACAGAACAAGCCTTGTCCCCAATATATACCCCGAATACAGCTCCTCATATATGACCCCCAACACAGAACAAGCCGTGTCCCCAATATATACCCCGAATACAGCTCCTCATATATGACCCCCAACACAGAACAAGCCGTGTCACCAATATATACCCCGAATACAGCTCCTCATATATGACCCCCAACACAGAACAAGCTGTGTCCCCAATATATACCCCGAATACAGCTCCTCATATATGACCCCCAACACAGAGCAAGCCGTGTCCCCAATATATACCCCGAATACAGCTCCTCATATATGACCCCCAACACAGAACAAGCCTTGTCCCCAATATATACCCCGAATACAGCTCCCCATATATGACCCCCAACACAGAACAAGCCGTGTCACCAATATATACCCCGAATACAGCTCCTCATATATGACCCCCAACACAGAACAAGCCGTGTCCCCAATATGAACCCCCCACCCCCCTCTGTGTACAACACACCAAGTCATCAATCATGGGACATTGGGGGAGATTTACTAAAACTGGAGCACTCAGGATCTGGTGCAGCTGTGCATGGCAGCCAATCAGCTTCTAACCTCAGCTTGTCCAATGAAGCTTTGACAATACAACCTGGAAGCTGATTGGCTGCCGTGCACGGCTGCACCAGATTCTGCACTCTCCGGTTTTAGTAAATCTCCCCGATGGTGTCACTAGGAACACAATGAAGGATGAAGATGTGATGGACTCTCAGACTTTGTATCCTTGTTTATTGTATACAGAGGGGGGGTTTGGGGGTTCATATCGGAAACACGACTTGTTATATGTTGGAAGTCATATACTCGGAGTTGTATTGGGGGGGGACATTGGAAGTCATATACTCGGAGCTGTATTGGGGGGGGACACACTGGAAGTCATATACTCGGAGTTGTATTGGGGGGGACATTGGAAGTCATATACTCGGAGCTGTATTGGGGGGGACATTGGAAGTCATATACTCGGAGCTGTATTGGGGGGACACATTGGAAGTCATATACTCGGAGCTGTATTGGGGGGACACATTGGAAGTCATATACTCGGAGATGTATTGGGGGGACACATTGGAAGTCATATACTCGGAGCTGTATTGGGGGGACACATTGGAAGTCATATACTCGGAGATGTATTGGGGGGACACATTGGAAGTCATATACTCGGAGTTGTATTGGGGGGGGACATTGGAAGTCATATACTCGGAGTTGTATTGGGGGGGACATTGGAAGTCATATACTCGGAGCTGTATTGGGGGGACACATTGGAAGTCATATACTCGGAGTTGTATTGGGGGGGACACATTGGAAGTCATATACTCGGAGCTGTATTGGGGGGGGACACACTGGAAGTCATATACTCGGAGCTGTATCGGGGGGGGACACACTGGAAGTCATATACTCGGAGCTGTATTGGGGGGGACACATTGGAAGTCATATACTCGGAGCTGTATCGGGGGGGGGGACACATTGGAAGTCATATACTCGGAGCTGTATTGGGGGGACACATTGGAAGTCATATACTCGGAGCTGTATTGGGGGGGACACATTGGAAGTCATATACTCGGAGCTGTATTGGAGGGACATTGGAAGTCATATACTCGGAGCTGTATTGGGGGGGGGGACATTGGAAGTCATATACTCGGAGCTGTATTGGGGGGGACACATTGGAAGTCATATACTCGGAGCTGTATTGGGGGACACATTGGAAGTCATATACTCGGAGCTGTATTGGGGGGACACATTGGAAGTCATATACTCGGAGCTGTATTGGGGGACACATTGGAAGTCATATACTCGGAGCTGTATTGGGGGGGGACACATTGGAAGTCATATACTCGGAGCTGTATTGGGGGACACATTGGAAGTCATATACTCGGAGCTGTATTGGGGGGACACATTGGAAGTCATATACTCGGAGCAGTATTGGGGGACACATTGGAAGTCATATACTCGGAGCTGTATTGGGGGGACACATTGGAAGTCATATACTCGGAGCTGTATTGGGGGGGGGACATTGGAAGTCATATACTCGGAGCTGTATTGGGGGGACACACTGGAAGTCATATACTCGGAGCTGTATTGGGGGACACATTGGAAGTCATATACTCGGAGCTGTATTGGGGGGGGACACATTGGAAGTCATATACTCGGAGCTGTATCGGGGGGGGACATTGGAAGTCATATACTCGGAGCTGTATTGGGGGGACACATTGGAAGTCATATACTCGGAGCTGTATTGGGGGGACACATTGGAAGTCATATACTCGGAGCTGTATTGGGGGGACACATTGGAAGTCATATACTCGGAGCTGTATTGGGGGGGGACATTGGAAGTCATATACTCGGAGGTGTATCGGGGGGGACACATTGGAAGTCATATACTCGGAGCTGTATCGGGGGGGGACATTGGAAGTCATATACTCGGAGCTGTATCGGGGGGACACATTGGAAGTCATATACTCGGAGCTGTATTGGGGGGACACATTGGAAGTCATATACTCGGAGCTGTATTGGGGGGACACATTGGAAGTCATATACTCGGAGCTGTATTGGGGGGGGACATTGGAAGTCATATACTCGGAGGTGTATCGGGGGGGACACATTGGAAGTCATATACTCGGAGCTGTATTGGGGGGGACATTGGAAGTCATATACTCGGAGCTGTATTAGGGGGACACATTGGAAGTCATATACTCGGAGCTGTATTGGGGGGGTACACATTGGAAGTCATATACTCGGAGCTGTATCGGGGGGGACACATTGGAAGTCATATACTCGGAGCTGTATTGGGGGGACATTGGAAGTCATATACTCGGAGCTGTATTGGGGGGGACACATTGGAAGTCATATACTCGGAGCTGTATTGGGGGGGACATTGGAAGTCATATACTCGGAGCTGTATTGGGGGGACACATTGGAAGTCATATACTCGGAGCTGTATTGGGGGGGACACATTGGAAGTCATATACTCGGAGCTGTATCGGGGGGGGACACATTGGAAGTCATATACTCGGAGCTGTATCGGGGGGGACACATTGGAAGTCATATACTCGGAGCTGTATTGGGGGGACATTGGAAGTCATATACTCGGAGCTGTATTGGGGGGGACACATTGGAAGTCATATACTCGGAGCTGTATTGGGGGGGACATTGGAAGTCATATACTCGGAGCTGTATTGGGGGGACACATTGGAAGTCATATACTCGGAGCTGTATTGGGGGGGACACATTGGAAGTCATATACTCGGAGCTGTATTGGGGGGACACATTGGAAGTCATATACTCGGAGCTGTATCGGGGGGGACACATTGGAAGTCATATACTCGGAGCTGTATTGGGGGGACACATTGGAAGTCATATACTCGGAGCTGTATCGGGGGGGGGGGGACATTGGAAGTCGTATACTCGGAGCTGTATTGGGGGGACACATTGGAAGTCATATACTCGGAGCTGTATCGGGGGGGACACATTGGAAGTCATATACTCTGAGCTGTATTGGGGGGACATTGGAAGTCATATACTCGGAGCTGTATTGGGGGGACACATTGGAAGTCATATACTCGGAGCTGTATTGGGGGGGACATTGGAAGTCATATATTCGGAGCTGTATTGGGGGGACACATTGGAAGTCATATACTCGGAGCTGTATCGGGGGGGGACATTGGAAGTCATATACTCGGAGCTGTATCGGGGGGGGACATTGGAAGTCATATACTCGGAGCTGTATTGGGGGGACACATTGGAAGTCATATACACGGAGCTGTATGGGGGGGACACATTGGAAGTCATATACTCGGAGCTGTATTGGGGAGACACACTGGAAGTCATATACTCGGAGCTGTATCGGGGGGGGACACATTGGAAGTCGTATACTCGGAGCTGTATCGGGGGGGGGGACACATTGGAAGTCATATACTTGGAGCTGTATCGGGGGGGGGGGGGGGGACACATTGGAAGTCATATACTCGGAGCTGTATTGGGGGACACATTGGAAGTCATATACTCGGAGCTGTATTGGGGGGACACATTGGAAGTCATATACTCGGAGCTGTATCGGGGGGGGGGGACATTGGAAGTCGTATACTCGGAGCTGTATGGGGGGGACACATTGGAAGTCATATACTCGGAGCTGTATTGGGGGGACACATTGGAAGTCATATACTCGGAGCTGTAATGGGGGGGACATTGGAAGTCATATACTCGGAGCTGTATCGGGGGGGGGCATTGGAAGTCATATACTCGGAGCTGTATTGGGGGACACATTGGAAGTCATATATTCGGAGCTGTATTGGGGGGACACATTGGAAGTCATATACTCGGAGCTGTATCGGGGGGGGACATTGGAAGTCATATACTCGGAGCTGTATCGGGGGGGGACATTGGAAGTCATATACTCGGAGCTGTATTGGGGGGACACATTGGAAGTCATATACTCGGAGCTGTATTGGGGGGACACACTGGAAGTCATATACTCGGAGCTGTATCGGGGGGGGACACATTGGAAGTCGTATACTCGGAGCTGTATCGGGGGGGGGGACACATTGGAAGTCGTATACTCGGAGCTGTATTGGGGGACACATTGGAAGTCATATACTCGGAGCTGTATTGGGGGGACACATTGGAAGTCATATACTCGGAGCTGTATCGGGGGGGGGGGACATTGGAAGTCGTATACTCGGAGCTGTATGGGGGGGACACATTGGAAGTCATATACTCGGAGCTGTATTGGGGGGACACACTGGAAGTCATATACTCGGAGCTGTATTGGGGGGACACATTGGAAGTCATATACTCGGAGCTGTATTGGGGGGACACATTGGAAGTCATATACTAGGAGCTGTATCGGGGGGACACATTGGAAGTCATATACTCGGAGCTGTATCGGGGGGGGGGGACACATTGGAAGTCGTATACTCGGAGCTGTATTGGGGGACACATTGGAAGTCATATACTCGGAGCTGTATTGGGGGGACACATTGGAAGTCATATACTCGGAGCTGTATCGGGGGGGGGACACATTGGAAGTCGTATACTCGGAGCTGTACCGGGGGGGGGACACATTGGTTTTGTTAGACTCTAGTTTTGTCTGTTTCTCAGGTTGGTGAATACAGCAGCTATTGGTGGGGGAGGTGTAGGTAGGAGGAGCGCGGAGCGAGTATTTATAGAAGAATACATTTATATATTGAACGTCGTTACGTCTGCAGACAAATATTGATTGGATCATGAAGTCCGATCACAGGTGGGGTTCGCTGTTCATAGGGAAGGAAGTTCTTTTACTAACCATGTAAAGGCTCTTTCAGTATCAAGCCGTTTACATCTCCAAGTATAAAAGAACATTGTATAGGTTTCCAGAGCCGGGAATCCTCTGACATACACATGGGCAGATCTCTGCACACAGCCAGAGGAAGGGCTCTTTATACCCGCTTTGTCCTCTAACAGTGATCACCGTTGGATCTCTTTTCAGAGGGCAATTGACAGGCAGCTGGGAGATGAGAAGTCACCTTCTCACTAAGTGATATAATCCTGTAAAGTCCCCGCCCCCGAGCAGCAACCACATGCATTGTACATGGATGCAGGGCAGTTGTGACGGGTCCCATTCACACTCAGCAGTACCGATGGCAAATGTGACAGAGGGTATCATCTCTGCTGCATCCGCAAATCATGTGTACAGCCCCTTCCATCCAAGCAGTCTGGGGGGTGGTAAAACCATGACCCCCCCCCCCCCCCATGGCTGATATACTTGGAAGGGGAGGAAGGACATACAGCACAGGTTTTTGGGTTTTCTAACCTGCTTGATTATTGTTCCCCCCCTTCATTCCCCAAAGCAGCTGGCTGGGAGGGGTCTGGGGCTCCCCATTGACATGAGAAGAGGGCCCCTAATTTATTTGATGTTTCCCCCATTGTGTTGCTGCGCTGAATGTGGACACAGAAATATAAAGCTCCCATTAGAGACTACACATCTCCTGATCCTACTGTATCTTTAGGTCTATGTAGCCGACCCTGACAAGCCCCCAAATCCTTCCCTATAGAGTACTATAGCTTTTCTGGGGAGGGGCTACAGCCTAGACCAGGCGACCTTCAAACTCCAGCTGTGCTGAAACTACAAATCCCATCATGCCTCTCTGGTATGGGAACATGTGACCGACCATAGTATGGGGTGTATGACTGACCCTGGTATGGAGACTTTAGAGTGTAAGCTCCAAGAGCCGGGCCCTCCTATTCCTTCTGTACTGAAATGTATTGTAATTGTACCGCCCCCCTTATATTGTACAGCGCTGCGCAAACTGTTGGCGCCATAATTCCTGTATAATAGTAATAATAGAAGGAAAGGACAGGCGGGGGGGGGGGGGGTGGGGGGAGGGGCGGTTCTTTCGTTCTGGGAGGACGTCATATGACAGAGCAGACATCATCAGGGGCTCTCGGGGAGTGCGGGGTGGCAATCGGTGGTGCGCCGTATCCCTAGAACACACAGGATCACCGATCAAAGTAAAGAGTCGATGATATCAGTTCTGTCATGTGATCAACTGTGTCCAATCACAACTGATCACATGTAAAGAAGGAAATGCCGGCTATTGGCAATCCTCTCCTAACGCTGACAGCATGTGAGGAGAGGAGAGCCGGTAATCGTCATTCCTCAGAGGGGACATCTACACTGATCATCAGGGCACTGCTCAGTGTAGCCCCATCAGTGCCACCTGTCAGTTCCCATCAGTGCTGCCTATCAGTGCCAGTCATTGTCACCTATCAGTGCCAGTCAGTGCAGCCTGTCAGTGCCACATATCAGTGCCCATCAGTGTTGCCTATCAGTGCCAGTCATTGTCACCTATCAGTGCCAGTCAGTGCCACCTGTCAGTGCCCATCAATGCCACATATCAGTGCCCATCAGTGTTGCCTATCAGTGCCAGTCATTGTTACCTATCAGTGCCAGTCAGTGCAGCCTGTCAGTGCCCATCGGTGCCGCCTCTCACACCTGATCCTCCGCTCCTGCAGGATCCCTGCATGTTCTAAGACCGCTCCCTGCAGCCATTCTATGAATGAAGGTAAAAAACCTTCTGTGTGAAGCACCCCCAATCCTTACCTGAACCCCCTCCGATCCACTGATGTTCACTATAGCCTCAGCTGTATGGGGACTCTCCCTACTCATTGGCTGAGACAGTAGCAGGAGTCCTTTGGTTCCTGCTACTGTCAATCAGAGCCAGTGAGCCAATGAGGAGGGCCAAACAGTGCTCTGTGTGTGAATGGACACACATCGCAGTGGCTCAGGAGCAAGTTTGCTTGGGTGCCCCCAAACAAGTTACTTGCTATGGGGGAACGAGGCAGAAGGGAGGGACAAGGAGGGAAGGCAAGTGACCCGAGAAGAGGAGGATCGGGGCCGCTCTGTGCAAAACCATTACAGACAGAAAGGAAGTATAACATGTTTGGCTTTTTTTTTTAATTACCTGCAACCAGTTCCTGACCACACTACAGGCAAAAGACAGCGACAGCGAGATCGGCTAGTTCTGAGAGGGTGTCCATGGATGTCCTCCCAGAACCACGCCCCCCCCCTCCCCCTCCAGGGGGCGCCCGCAACGGGCGCGATCTTTGATCGCTGTGCTGTTCAGCCACAGCTGCTCATATGTCCAGGAAAAGGGCCAATCAGAGCAGCCTTTTACCATGTGGTCAGCTGTGCCCAATCACAGCCGATCAGTGTAAATCAGAAATGCTGGATATCGGCAGTCCTCTCCTCCCGCTCACAGCACATGAGGAGAGGAGAGCTGGGAAGCGGCATTTCTCAGAGGGGACAAATACACTGATCATCAGGGCACTAATTATCAGTGTAGCCCCATCAGTGCCTATCAGTGCTTTGTATGGGTGCCCATCAGTGCTGGCTATCAGTGCCCATCAGTGCTAGCGGTCAGTGACCATCAGTACAGGCTATCAGTGCCCATCAGTGATGGCTATCAGTACCCATCAGTGCTAGTGCTCACTGCCCATCAGTGCTTTGTATGGGTGCCCATCAGTGCTGGCTATCAGTGCCCATCAGTGCTAGTGGTCACTGCCCATCAGTGCTTTGTATGGGTGCCCATCAGTGATGGCTATCAGTACCCATCAGTGCTAGTGGTCAGTGCCCATCAGTGCTGGCTATCAGTGCCCATCAGTGCTAGCGGTCAGTGACCATCAGTACAGGCTATCAGTGCCCATCAGTGATGGCTATCAGTACCCATCAGTGCTAGTGCTCACTGCCCATCAGTGCTTTGTATGGGTGCCCATCAGTGATGGCTATCAGTGCCCATCAGTGCTAGTGGTCAGTGACCATCAGTGCTGGCTATCAGTGCCCATCAGTGATGGCTATCAGTACCCATCAGTGCAAGTGGTCACTGCCCATCAGTGCTTTGTATGGGTGCCCATCAGTGCTGGCTATCAGTGCCCATCAGTGATGGCTATCAGTACCCAACAGTGCTAGTGGTCAGTGCTCATCAGTACATTGCTTATCAGTGATGAATTTCATTGTCCATCATTGATGCCTGTCTGTACCCATCAGTGCTATCTATCAGTGCCCATCAGTGCTGCCTATCAGTGCCACATATTGGAGAAGTCTCATCAGTGCCTCATCAATATCCATCATTGCTGACTATCAGTGCCCATCAGTGCTGGCTGTCAGTGCCCATCAGTGCTGGTTGTCAGTGCCGCCAATCAATGCCCATCAGTGCCGCCTCATCAGTGAAGGAGAAAAATCACCTATTTACAAAACTTTATAACAGAAACTAAAAAAAAATGTGTTTTTTTCAAAATGTTTGGTCTTTCATCGTTTGTTTAACATAAATTAACCCCCCCTCCCCACCCCCCCCCCCAGTGCTGATTAAATACCAACAAAAGAAATCTCTGTTTGTCTAAAAAAAAAGCTATAAATTTAGTTTGGATGCAATGTTGCATGACCGTGCGATTGTTATTCAAAGTGTGACATCTGGCCTGGGCAGGAAGGGGGTAAAAGTGCCCGGTAGGCAAGTGGTTGATGTCACTTTAAGGCGGAATTTCCCCTTTTTGGTGGAGTTGCGCTTTAGTAAAAGGTCTGCATGCTGCATTATTTCCTCTATAACTCGCTGGCTTTAGATCTGTAAGTGTATGGTAATCCTTCCCTTCCTAACCAAACCGTTTATACAAAAAGAGCCGCAGAGGAGGCGGGGCTATAAAGAGAACCTGTTACAAAGTGACAGCTTTTCCCTTTCCCTGAATACTTGAGGCAGAATGAAGCAGAAGACTGAAATCAGGGACTTACATCTCCTCCGCTGTCCTTCATCCCGATGATGTCTGGAGGCGGAGCCAAAGTAACTACGGCGCCCGCAGGTAAGTGCACCCCAGTACTGGCGGGCACGCTGGACGAGATGACGGCGACTGGAGAGGCATCAGCAACCTGGAGGAGAATGTGCAAAATTGTATAACAGAACAAAGAAAACGGTTTGGTTTTTTTTCCCCAATCTTTTTAGCACAAAAAGAAAACAACCCAGTGGGGGCTCATTGGTGGATGTGAGGAGGAAAGTCTCATTGATGGAGGTGGGGAGGGAAGTCTCATTGGTGGATGTGAGGAGGAAAGTCTCATTGATGGAGGTGGGGAGGGAAGTCTCATTGATGGAGGTGGGGAGGGAAGTCTCATTGATGGAGGTGGGGAGGGAAGTCTGGCCTGTTTAGCCAAATCCAAAAACTGACAGGTGGACCTGATTGGAACGGTTATGTGAAAGAGGCCAGAACCAATCACATGGGCAAAAACCACCACAAATTCTATCTATTCCTATTGGTTCCCTCTGATGCTCCTCCATCTCCCAGCCTGAGCTCTGCTGTACAGGAGATTATGAGGATTCATTGATGTTCTTTTCATACCTGGAGTCCAGCTTCAAAGGAGAATCTATAATGTGTATTTCATCCTGAGCTCTAGGTGACAGAGTGCATGTATGTATTACATGTGCTGTAGACTGGGGGCTAGCGTGGCTGACAGCACGCCCCTCTATTCACCCCCCCCACCGCTGTCTGACCGTGATGTTTTGAAGAAGAATGGATGAGAGTTGATGGATGGCGCTGATTTCAGCACCAGGCGCTTGCCCAAGACCGATGCCATCCTACATACATGGGGGGGGGACATATCATAGCAGAGGGGGTAGAAGATAGTCAGCTCACCGTGAGCTCCACAATACAAATGCAGTGCAGAGGGTGTATGAACACCGTACCCCCCCCCCCCCAGGTCCCTCTGTACTTACTTCTGGCCATCCTGAGTTGTCAGGGTTTCTTCAGCAGGTCCAGTGGTCAGGGAATGTGAAATATCCGCTCTTTTCTGTGCAGCGCTCACAAGACGGACCAGATAGACTCCCTGTGACAGCGCCGAGCAATCAGAATCCATCTGCTCCTTCCAGGAAGTGCTGCCCAGAGAATCCCTGGACTACTGGGTCACCTGTGGGAGCCCTGACAGCTCCCACCCCAAAGGTAAGTACAGCAGGTATCGGGGGAGGGGAGGGGGGGTTGTACAGCAGGTATCGGGGGAGGGGAGGGGGGGTTGTACACCTTTACATTTATCCTTTAAAGTTGAAGTAACATTTGATAAACATTTATTGGACGTACACTATCCGGGGGCACTCTCATCCTTGGACACTTTTCTGGGGACCCTCAGGGATACCCCACATTACAGAGCTGCCTCTCTTCATCAAATCTGTTTTGCCATTTGGGATCCAGGCCTCCTAACACGCTATTAGTAATACAGAGAAGAACTGGCCGGGGCTGACAACACTGCTTGGGATTTCAGTGCAGCAGAGACAGTGTTGTCAGCTCAGTGATGAAGGGCATTCCCCATGTGAACTCACCATTGGCTGTCAGAGAAGACAGGGGGCACGCCATCATCCCTTCGGCTACACTGGGGTCTGTCGCCCTCTTCTGAACGCCCCCTTTTATTAATGTTGGGGGGTCAGCAAGGAATGTGTCCGGGAATATTTCCTGATCTTCTAGAAGAGTAAAACGGATGGTTAGTTCACAATGGTGACCCATCAGAATCACAAACCAAATCATCACAACTCAAAGAAACCTTTTACCAGCATAGAAGATACAAATGCAAACTGACAGCCAGAGAAATATTCTCCAACAATAGAAGTTCACCTTAAAAAACAATGAAATAAATAAATAAATGCCGTGTTTTGCAGGTAAAAAAAATGTGTATTTATAATTGTTTTATTAGCAGCTTGTAAAGCATTGCATCCGCCATCCGTCCTGATTACCCCGGTAAAGGTCATACAGGGGGTCCCAAACATGGGGGGGGGTGTACAGCCATGGTGGGGGGGGGGGTGTACAGTGATGATGGGGGGGGGTGTACAGTGATGATGGGGGGGGGGTGTACAGCGATGATGGGGGGGTGTACAGCGATGATGGGGGGTGTACAGCGATAATGGGGGGGTGTACAGCGATGATGGGGGGGTATAGTGATGATGGGGGGGTATAGAAATGATGGGGGGGTATAGCGGTGATGGGGGGGGTATAGCGATGATGGGGGGGGGTATAGCGATGATGGGGGGGGGTATAGCGATGATGGGGGGTATAGCGATGATGGGGGGAATATAGCAGTGATGGGGGGGGTACAGCGATGATGGGGGGGGGGGGGTATAGCGATGATGGTTAATGATAACAATAAGTGTGACTATCAGAGGAGTTATGACGATGTACAGTTGTGGCCAAAATTATTCAACCCCCAATGCTGTAAAGGGGTTTAGGGACTATAGTGTACATTTGGAATTGTATTCAGAATCAAATCCTACAAGGACGTTGTAACTACCCAAATGCAACTAAAATGACATCAATTGTTTATGTAATACAGTAGTAAATGGTTCTTATGTGGTTTCTTCATTGCCACAATTATTCAACCCCTTAAAGACTACCACTCTGAAGAACAGAGGTTCATACAGGTGCTTTCCATCAGGTATTGAAAACACCTGTGGATGTCACCGAGCAGCAATCAAGCATAATAAGCACCAATTAGGCAGCTTTAAAATGACTGTGATACTCAGCTCCTTCTAGACATTTACTGGTGTGGTTACAAACATGGTGAAGGCAAGAGAATGGTCCAGGAAGACAAGAGAAGAGGTGATTTCTCTTCACAGGAAGGGCAATGGCTATAAGAAGATTGCAAAGATGTTAAACATACCAAGAGACACCTTAGGAAGCATCATTCGCAAATTCAAGGCAAAGGGCACTGTTGAAACGCTACCTGGTCGTGGCAGAAAGAAGATGCTGACTTCGACTGCTGTGCGCTACCTGAAGCGTAGAGTGGAGAGAAGTCCCCGTGTGACTGCTGAGGAACTGAGAAAAGATTTGTCAGATGTGGGTACAGAAGTTTCAGCCCAGACAATAAGACGCACACTGCGTAATGAAGGCCTCCGTGCCAGAACTCCCAGGCGTACCCCCTTGCTGTCTCCAAAGAATAAGAAGAGTCGACTGCAGTATGCCAAAAGCCATGTGGACAAACCACAAAAGTTGTGGGATAGTGTTCTGTGGACTGATGAAACAAAATTAGAACTGTTTGGGCCCATGGATCAACGCTATGTTTGGAGGAGGAAGAACAAGGCCTATGATGAAAAGAACACCTTGCCTACTGTGAAGCATGGTGGAGGGTCAATCATGCTTTGGGGCTGTTTTGCTTCTGCAGGTACAGGGAAGCTTCAGCGTGTGCAAGGTACCATGAATTCTCTTCAGTACCAGGAGATATTGGATGGAAACGTGATGCAGTCCGTCACACACCTGAGGCTTGGGAGACGTTGGACCTTTCAACAGGACAATGATCCCAAGCATACCTCCAAGTCCACTAGAGCATGGTTGCAGAGGAAAGGCTGGAACATTTTGGAGTGGCCATCGCAGTCACCAGACTTAAATCCGATTGAGAACCTCTGGTGGGACTTAAAGAAAGCAGTTGCAGTGCGCAAGCCTAAGAATGTGACTGAACTGGAGGCCTTTGCCCATGAAGAATGGGCGAAGATACCCGTAGATCGCTGCAAGACACTTGTGTCAAGCTATGCTTCACGTTTAAAAGCTGTTATAACTGTAAAAGGATGCTGTACTAAGTACTAAGATTGAATGTCACTTGGGGGTTGAATAAAACTGATAATGCTGTGAGCACAGAAAAGACATTTGTGGTTATTTCATTATAACTGTTATGTTATATTTGTCTGACCTACAAGTGCCTCTTTAATGTAAATGTAAGCAAGATGACTGAATGATCAAAAGCAATGTCAAACTGGCCAAAACACTCAATTTCAGTGGGGGTTGAATAATTTTGGCCACAACTGTATCACTATAACATTATATATGATTACACATCTTATTACCCATAATAATAATGGGGGCTGACCCCCCCCCCCCCCAGTGTCTCCCTTCCCCCAGTGTCTCCCTTCCCCCAGCACTTCCCCTTCCCGGCCACCCCGGGGCGCAGCTTCCCCAACTTCCCCTCCAGACACCATGAAAACACCGATCACTTCCTGCCTGGTCTCCATGGTGATGGGTCTTCCAGGAGGAAATCTATGGTGATGGGACACTACAGGAGGAGCTGAGTGTTGCTGCCCTCTAGCGGCTCCTGTGTGCATTACATCAGGGAAATGTCAGCACAGAGAATGGCCAGGAGATTTCTGTCATCCAAATACACAGAACAGCTTTATTGTATTATAATTATTGGGATTATTAATATTACACCCATTATTGTTTATATTACAATTCATATCAATCATTACAATCCTATTAATACAGTAAAATAAATAAAATGACATTATAATAACATTGTATGAATATAAACAGAGGCGTCTATATTATAAATACAGGGAAATGGTATCAATGTTATATAATAGGATCCAATCCAGATCTGCTCTACATCCCAACATCCAATCCAAAGCCGCCTGAGCTGGATCCCAAATGAGCCAATCAGAGTAAAGCAGGCTGAACAGAGGCTGCTGATTGGTCACACATAAACCCCGCCCCCCTCACTGTGACTTTGCACTGTAAACAGACTGGATCCCAGATGAGCCAATCAGAGTAAAGCAGGCTGAACAGAGGCTGCTGATTGGTCACACATAAACCCCGCCCCCCTCACTGTGGTCACATGACCTCCCTCACTGTCAGTCCTCAGTTGCTGTTTTCTCTCACCAGAGACAGCTGCTTCCTTACAGAGCTCCTGTTTTTTTTCTAAAAAAAACAAACAAAAATGTGCAGAATCTTTGCCGCGATTGTTATCCTGTTGCTCCCTTGGGGAGTACACAGGAAGGACATCAAAGACTCCACAAAGACCGGCATGGACAAGGACAATGATATGAAGATTATGGAGGAACAAAGAAATTTCATCAAAGACTCCCCAGATATCCGCATGGAGGGGGGGAGCATGAAGATGATGGAGGAACACCGATATTTCATCAAAGACTCCCCAGATATACGCATGGAGGAGGGGAGGACCATGAAGATGATGGAAGAACTGGAGCAGGAAAAGGTCAGAGAATTGGAAAATGAGTCCCCAGGACCCATCAGTTGGTTTTCACTACTGGCCACCATTCCATTCTGGTATAAGGGGACAGTCCTGATAAGTGTTCTCATTCTGAGGTACATCCTGCGCAGGAATCATCTGGCCACAATATTAGAACAATATTTGATGTTCCTGGAGCTGATTGAATTCTTTTATCAACTACTCGATGTCTGGTACAGCGAGGGGCCAACCTCAGAGAACACAGCCCCACCCATGCTTATAAATGCCACTGACTGCTACCAATGGATGGTTGCTGAGCTCCAGTCAGTCTGGTCCAATGGGTGGGCGGCCTTAGGGAACACAATCCGACCCATGCTTATAAATACTGTTGCTGAGCACCAATCAGAATGCTTGTTGGGACTTATCATCTTGCTGCTGGTAATGTTCCTAAAATATTTCAAGCCATTTCACCAATGGATCCAACCAACGAAAAGCAACATCAACCCACCGACGATTGACATCAATCTAACAACAGACATCACTATGGACCAGGCTGACTTTCGTACTCCCATCCTCACACCTCCTAGCAATGACGTCCGTGCTCACATAACGGATTTACTCCGGGAAATGAGGAGGAGCGAGCGAAACAAGCGGCTCAGGAACATTAACATCTTCCCATCAACAAGTGAAAGTGTGGACAGTGCTATGGAAGAGACTGACCTTCCCATTCCCAGCGTCCCACCTCCCAGGGATGACATCCATGCTCACCTACGGGATCTATGCCGGCCAATGGGGAGGCGCAGGCCAACCAAGGAGTTCAGGCACCGCAAGCTCAATCTACCAGAGAGTGACCACATACCACCAAAAGATGAATATGCGGACAGTGCTACGGGAGATTCTGACTTTCCCATTCCCAGCGTCGCACCTCCCAGGGATCCCATCCGTGTTCATCCTTCCAGCACATCAACAAGAGGTTTACTCTTTCCAGCATTAGATAACACTTTACCATCAACGACTTCTGGCGTCTTTCCAACAAAAGACATGATCCTACGATCGAGTTCTGGCAATAGGCGAGAATGGACAACCATGACTGTCCATCCCAGTGTCCAATCCAGAGGTGAAATTCCTAGCGATACCGCCCGTTTTATCCTACGGGATTTATGCCGGGCAATGAAGAGGCGCTGGACAACCATAGAGTTCAGTTATGGCAAAATGTTCTCATCAATGAGTGACGTCATTCCACAGGACGATGATACCGTCCCATTACTGAGTGATGTCATTCTACAGGTTGATGATACCGTCCCATCAACGAGTGATGTCATTCCACAGGGTGATGATGCCGTCCCATCAACGCATGACATCATTCCTAAGAGATATTCTACCATGTCATCAGTGACATCATCCAACCACCAAGCGATGACATTAGTTCTGGGACTGACCAACCGACTGGCCATCCCAGCGGTGCATCTCCTAGTGATGGCACCCGCTTTAATCCACGCAATTTATTCCAGCGAAAGAAGAAGCACAAGCGACCTAAGGTGAAAAATCTCAACAATCCCACCTCATACCAGGTCGCCGTCATCTTGTGCGGGAGACATCCAATTATATGTCCAGCAGACTGTTTCATCTTCGACTGTGTCACCTCCTAAATATCGCAGCCGTAGTCACCTATTGTCAGGGGTCGGGTGTTCTGCCGCGATACGCCGGGTGGCGCATGCACAGAACACCGACACGCTCTAGCCAGTGGGCCCTGGGCGATCGTGGCGGCGGCGACGGCCGCGCATGCGCACTCCCGATCGCGGACAGGCGCCTGGCACCAATGACAGCGCAGGGCGCGCTATTTAAACAGGACAGGAGGTATGTCTTATTATCCTGTTCCTGTCATCTGGTTTGTGAAGTTTCCTGTTGCCGACCTCTGCTTGATCCTGACCCTGCTGGTTGTCTCCTGCTTGACCCCTGGCTTGACCTGACCACTCTCCTGCCTGCTCCTCTGGTACCTCACTGCCCGCACGTTGCTGAACCCGGCTCGTGACCCTGACCAATCTCTGCCTGCTCCTCCGGTACCTCGCTGCCCGCACGTTGCTGAACCCGGCTCGTGACCCTGACCACTCTCCTGCCTGCTCCTCCGGTACCTCGCTGCCCGCACGTTGCTGAACCCGGCTCGTGACCCTGACCATTCTCTGCCTGCTCCTCCGGTACCTCGCTGCCCGCACGTTGCTGAACCCGGCTCGTGACCCTGACCACTCTCCTGCCTGCTCCTCCGGTACCTCGCTGCCTGCACGTTGCTGAACCCGGCTCGTGACCCTGACCATTCTCTGCCTGCTCATCCGGTACCTCGCTACCCGCACGTTGCTGACCCGGCCTGCCTGACTACGCCTTACGTCACGCTGACTGTCCATCCATCCATCCCGCAAGGATCAGTCCCTGCTGCAAGGCCTACCAGCCTCTTCTCGTCAGGCTCTATTTCCCGCAACACCTCTGACGGTACTCTCTACCACTGCTGGACATACTCAGGGGTCGCGCCCTGGTCTCGGTCTGCTCCAAGTCCATCCCCACCATCAGGGGCCCTGGTGCATAAGCAGATTGGGACTTAGACCCCGCGTGCTGAGGAACCCCGCACTGTGGGCCGCTAGAGATACCGTCAGGTGGTGTCTGACACCTATAGAATGTATTGCGGCTAAAGAAGAAGCGCGGGCCAACCGAAGAGGCCGGCCAGAAGACTCAGAGAGAACATTAGATACACAGATATGATGGGGGAGGGGTGACACCCCAATATAGAGAGAACATTGTATATACAGATATGGGGGAGGGGTGACACCCCAATATAGAGAGAACATTGTATATACAGATATGGGGGAGGGGTGACACCCCAATATAGAGAGAACATTGTATAGACAGATATGATGGGGGAGGGGAGACACCCCAATATAGAGAGAACATTGTATATACAGATATGATGGGGGAGGGGTGACACCCCAATATAGAGAGAACATTGTATATACAGATATGATGGGGGAGGGGTGACACCCCAATATAGAGAGAACATTGTATATACAGATATGATGGGGGAGGGGTGACACCCCAATATAGAGAGAACATTGTATATACAGATATGATGGGGGAGGGGGGACACCCCAATATAGAGAGAACATTGTATACACAGATATGATGGGGGAGGGGTGACACCCCAATATAGAGAGAACATTGTATATACAGATATGATGGGGGGGGGTGACACCCCAATATAGAGAGAACATTGTATATAAAGATATGATGGGGGAGGAGTGACACCCCAATATAGAGAGAACATTGTATATACAGATATGATGGGGGAGGGGTGACACCCCAATATAGAGAGAACATTGTATATACAGATATGGGGGAGGGGTGACACCCCAATATAGAGAGAACATTGTATACACAGATATGATGGGGGAGGGGAGACACCCCAATATAGAGAGAACATTGTATATACAGATATGATGGGGGGGACCCCAATATAGAGAGAACATTGTATATACAGATATGATGGGGGAGGGGTGACACCCCAATATAGAGAGAACATTGTATACACAGATATGATGGGGGGGTGACACCCCAATATAGAGAGAAAATTGTATACACAGATATGATGGGGGAGGGGTGACACCCCAATATAGAGAGAACATTGTATATACAGATATGATGGGGGAGGGGTGACACCCCAATATAGAGAGAACATTGTATATACAGATATGATGGGGGGGGGGACACCCCAATATAGAGAGAACATTGTATATATGTCTTCTGATGGTGGACGTCTCTTTGGTGCCTTCAGCCAGGTGCGATGTAACACACACGTCATCCCGCAATTCTCATGCGTCTTGCCATGCGACAATTGCAGCAACATCACACTGCATTCGGGGCGCCATGTTGATGGTGAACGTCTCTTTGGTGCCTCTTCAGACATCTCCATAAAGGACGTCACTGGCAGGAAGGGTTCTCATTGGTCCCAGCAGAAAAGGCCTCAAGCTGGAAAGACTCCTCCTACTTCTGAAGCCAATCAGAGTTTCTTTCTTTTCTCCCAAGCTTCATCCTCCAAGAGCAGACCTAAGCCAGGGGCCCAGTTCAGTCACAATCCTGGGGCCCCTAATCCCCAAACCTGCAGACTAGTCCTATTAAACCTCCTGAAGGGATTTCCCTACTTTCTAAAGTGGGGGGACGTCTGTTGGCCTTTGGGGTCACCTGGTCAGCAGACATCTCAGAAGCTCAGGTAAGAGGCGTGGTGTCCAGGGGCTACAGACTAGAGGTCATCTCCCTGCCCCCACCCCGCTTCGTGTTGTCCAACCTGCCGGTGTCCCCGCAGGGACTAGCGATCCTCCATGCTGCTCCTGCAGATCTGCTGACCCAAGGAGATCTCCCCATTGGACCAACAGCAGAATAGTTCCCGGTTTTTAGGCCACATTCACAGGGGACATACCAATCTGTACCGCCGTGGGGGGCCGTGTTTATTTGCAGGGGATGTCCCGGTGTTCATGCATCCCTGTGCAGGCAGTTCCATTGATGTCAGTTGGGACGTAGTGGTAACATGGACACAGATGCTGATCCCAATCTGACATCCGTATGGATGCATGGCCCTGAACGCACACTATCTGTGTTCACAGCTGTTCACCCGCACAGATGTTACATTGGGAGCAGTGTCTGTATCCATGCAGCCGCTGCATCCCAACTGACATCAATGAACCTGCCTGCACAGGGATGCATGAACACCGGTACATCCCCCAAGTAAACACGGCCCCCCACGGCTGTACGGATTAGTACGCCCCCTGTGACCGGGGCCTTACTCCAACCTTTTCCCTGTTCTAAAGCCTCCCAGCCGGTTCACACTATGTGGTGCGGGACACTGCATGGAGTCTGCACAGGAATCACACCGCATTCCTCTGCGCATTCCATGCACATGTCTGTGCGCTGCGATTTGGGCCATACACTTCCTATGGCTCAAATCACATCGCATCCGCACCACAAAGGTGCAGGACTGTCTTTAGATCCGCACCTGAATCACATGGTATGGGTCTTCTCACCCATGTCATGTGATTTCTGGCAATCACATCGCGTCTTGCCATCTGTTTCGGGTGTCAATAATTTATTACTGACTCCCGCACCAGATCGCATGAACGTGATGCGATTGCAATGCGGTGCGGGAAACGTACAGGATTCGCAGCGTTTCCCGCACCGCATTGGTGTGAACCCGAGCACAAGGAGGACATAGGCTGCATTCACTGGGGGGATTAGGGGCATACAGGGGATTCCTGCGGATGGGATCACTGTGAACAGTGGGGGATGGGAAGTCTGTACAAAGCAATGACAGGCCTACAGGAGCCGCGACCATTCCCATGTATCCGCACATCCATCGGTCATCTACGGTTAGGGTCAGGATCGCTCATCCTTCCCTGACCACAGATGACCGATGGATGTGCGGATACATGGGAATGGTCCCGGCTCAGCCTGTCATTGCTTTGTACAGACTTCCCATCCCCCACTGTTCACAGTGATCCCAGCCCCAGGAATCCCCTGTATGCCCCCTAATCCCCCCAGTGAATGCAGCCTATGTCCTCCTTGTGGCTTTAGAACAAGGAAACGGTTGGAGTAAAAACCCGGAAACCTTTCTGCTATTGGTCCAATGGGGAGATCTCCTTGGGTCAGCAGATCTGCAGGAGCAGCATGGAGGACCGCTAGTCCCTGCGGGGACACCGGCAGGTTGGACAACACGAAGCGGGGTGGGGGCAGGGAGATGAACTCTAGTCTGTAGCCCCTGGACACCACGTCTCTTACCTGAGCTTCTGAGATGTCTGCTGACCAGGTGACCCCAAAGGCCAACAGACGTCCCCCCACTTTAGGAAATGGGGACTTCCCTTCAGGAGGTTAAATAGGACTAGTCTGAAGGTTTGGGGATTAGGGGCCCCAGGCTTGTGACTGAACTGGGCCCCTGGCCTAGGTTTGGCCTTAGAGGCCTAAGCCTGGGAGAAAAGAAAGGAACTCTGATTGGCTTCAGAAGTGGAAGGAGTCTTTCCAGCTTGAGGCTTTTTCTGCTGGGGCCAATGAGAACCCTTCCTGCCAGTGACGTCCTTTATGGAGATGTCTCAAGAGGCACCAAAGAGACGGTCACCATCACAATGGCATCCCAATTGTGGAGTGATGTGTGTCTTACCTGCCTATCCACCCCAGTACACTAAGCTGCACCCGCACAGCTCAGTGCGAAATTTCAGCAATGCCAACCCCCCACTATTCACAGTGATCCCAGCCCCAGGAATCCCCTGTATGCCCCCTAATCCCCCCAGTAAATGCAGCCTATGTCCTCCTTGAGGCTTTAGAACAAGGAAACGGTTGGAGTAAAAACCCGGAAACCTTTCTGCTGTTGGTCCAATGGGGAGATCTCCTTGGGTCAGCAGAGTAGCAACATCAGCCCACAGAGTGACATCATTCTACCAGAAAGTAATGACACCTTCCCACCAACAATTGAAAATGCGGACAACGCTACGGATGATACCGACATTCCCATTGGCAGCATCACACCTCGGGATTCCCTCAGTGTTCACCTATGCCGGCAAATGAAGAACCGCATGCCAAAAATGGTGGTCAAGCACAAAGAGGAGACCCCACAGAAGACAGACATTATCCCACCGAGTGTCATCATTCCACCAAAAGGGGAAAATGCAGACAACGCTATGGACAAGATTGACTCTCCCATTCCCAGCGTCGCACCTCCTAGGGATCCCATCTGCGCTCGCCTAAAGGATTTATGCCGGCAAATGAAAAGGCGCAGGCCAACCAAGGGGTTCAGGCACCGCGAGCTTAATCCACCAGAGAGTGACACCATGCCACCAAAAAATGAAAATGTGGACAGCCCTACGGATCATACTGACGTTCCCATTCCCAGCGTCGCACCTCCCAGGGATCCCATCCGTGGTCACCCTTCCAGCACATCAACAAGAGGTTTACTCTTTCCAGCATTAGAGAACACTTTACCATCAACGACTTCTGGCGTCTTTCCAACAAAAGACATGATCCTACGATCGAGTTCTGGCAATAGGCAAGAATGGACAACCATGACTGTCCATCCCAGTGTCCAATCCAGAGGAGCAATTCCTAGCGATACCACCCGTTCTATCCTACAGAAATTATTGCGGCGACGGAAGAAGCGAAGACCAACCAAAAAGGTCCACCATTAGTCTTAAAGCAGAACTGTTCTTTTCTTGGCTCCAGTGCTGAGGTGTACCGGAGCTCCCCACCAGCCACTGACATCTTCAGCCAGGCGGCTCTTGGGTACTAATCTCCAGCCATTTTAATTGGCTGGGCCAAGGTGACTTCAATCTCGCGCAGGCGTGGGAGTTCAGTCATCCTGACATTGATGAAATTCTGTACTAAGCTGCACGGGTGCAGTTAGTTTGAAAGCCATGAAATAAAAAAAAAGAACAAAAAGATCTGCAGGAGCAGCATGGAGGACCAGTAGTCTATGCGGGGACAAAGGCAACACGAAGCGTGGTGGGGGCAGGGAGTGGAACTCCAGCCTGTAGCCTCTGGACACCACGTCTCTTACCCAAGCAGAGATGTCTCTGACCAGGTGACCCCAAAGGCCAACAGATGTCCCCCCACTTTGAGAAATGGTGGCTTCCCCTTAGGATGTTTAATAGAACTTGTCTGTAGGTTTGTGGTATTAGGGGCCCCAGGATTGTGACTGAACTGGACCCCTGGCTTAAGTCTGGCCTTGGAGGTTGAAGTCTCAGAGAAACGACAGGAACGCTTCTTGGCTTCAGAAGTGGGAGGAGTATTCCCAGCTTGAGGCCTTTTCTGCTGGGGCCAATGAGAACTCTGACTACCAGTGACGTCCTATATGAGGTTGTCTAAGGGTCAGGTTGGGGGCACAGAGGAGACCTTCACCATCAGAAGACATGAGCACGAAGCGTTCTTCACATGGCCGCTCCACAGACCAACATCTCACACAAAGAGTTCTCCTCATGTTCACAGACAGGACACTCATGTGGGAAATAAGATGGACGACATCCCCGAACCCGTCCAGCCAATAATGTACAGCTGAAGACATCATCTCTAATCTCTACTGGACATCACTGATTTACCCCGCTCCGCGGGGGCGGGCCTTATACATCAGAGGCCACACATGGGCAGCACAGAGGCTTATTGGTTAGCCTTGCAGCACTGGGGTCCTTGGTTCAAATCCTGACCAGGACCCTATCTGCATGGAGCTTGCATGTTCTCCCTGTGCCTGCGTGGGTTTCCTCCGGGTACTCCGGTTTCCTCCCACACTCTAAAAACATGCAACCTCGTGTTGGTGGTGTAGTGGTTAGCATAGCCGCTTTCCAAGCAGCTGACCTGGGTTCGATTCCCAGCCAACGCAATATCCAACATGGCTGCTTCGCCTCCTTAGTATTGGCGTGATAATATTAATAATAGAAATAATATTTATAATGAGAATCATCCGAATAATAATGGCAATAATAGGATTAGAAATTGATTTTTTTTTTATTTGTAGGTGAGAAGCAAATACAACAAAACGCAGATTCCGCATACATTATAACCAATGACATGGCGGTAGAGGTCCTGTACTATGTGTACCATGTGATTGGTTGATGGATGAGAAGATTACGATTTATTGAATTTGTTGCGCACCTATAAATAAAACAAATAAAAAATGATTATTTCCATTCTTAATACTATTATTACCATTATTATTGGGATTATTATCATTATAAATATTAGTTTCATTATTAACAGCTTCCCGACCGCCCCATAGCTGAAATACTGCTACAGGGCGACACGGGTGTGCAAAATCACACACACACACGTGATATTGTATTTGTGGTAGGGGGCACACGAGAGGTGTGTACGCGCCCTACAAGTGCTGCCATTGGTGGTTGTGGCTGTCAATCACCAGGTGCGGGCCGGTTATCACTCACCGGTGCCCGGTGTTTGCCGAGGATCTCCGACGAGGAGAACTGTTTGTAAACAAAACATTTCTCCTCCCTGTCGGATCGTGCACACTGCTTTGGATGGCTGAGAACAGCACAGCCATGCAAAGCAGTGTGACTACAGTGAAGCACACAGACACAGGACACAGAGAAAAAGCACACAGTTAACCCTTTGATCGCCCCCCCAGATGTCAATCTCTTGCTGCCTAGTGCCATTAGTACAGTGTCAGTGTTATTTTTAGCAGGAAAAATGAATATAAAATGACTTGTGAGCCACGGAGATGTTGATTTTCATTATGAAAAAGTTTGCTGGCTCCCAATCACATTCTCGTCTGCATGTGTGGTGACGTGTTACAATTAGAAATGGGTGCCGCGCCCTATAGATGAAGGAATCTCTATTTTAAACACTGGCTGTATAATATTTCCCCAGACCAATGGTGTAGTAGGGATTATACCCGGTAACAATATATATTCAATGAGGTGCTGACAATCTTCTACATAAAAGAAATCTAGTAGAACCTCCATTCAGCTGCATACAAGGAAAGAAATAGAAGAATCAATTGTGAATTCCATAAAACTAGATTAATGATGTAAATAATGTCCCAAATAAATATTAACCCCTCGCCTACCGGGCACTTCTACCCCCTTCCTGCCTACCGGGCACTTCTACCCCCTTCCTGCCTACCGGGCACTTCTACCCCCTTCCTGCCTACCAGGCACTTCTACCCCCTTCCTGCCTACCGGGCACTTCTACCCCCTTCCTGCCTACCGGACACTTCTACCCCCTTCCTGCCTACCGGACACTTCTACCCCCTTCCTGCCTACCGGGCACTTCTACCCCCTTCCTGCCTACAGGGCACTTCTACCCCCTTCCTGCCTACAGGGCACTTCTACCCTCTCCCTGCCTACAGGGCACTTCTACCCCCTTCCTGCCTACAGGGCACTTCTACCCCCTTCCTGCCTACCGGGCACTTTTACCCCCTTCCTGCCTACAGGGCACTTCTACCCCCTTCCTGCCTACAGGGCACTTCTACCCCCTTCCTGCCCAGGCCAATTTCCAGCTTTCAGCGCTGTTGCACTTTGAATGACAATTGTGCGGTCATGCAACACTGTACCCATATGACATTTTTATTATTTTTTTGTGACAGATAGAGCTTTATTTTGGTGGTATTTAATCACCTCAGGGTTTTTTATTTTTTCTTAAACAAACCAAAAACCACTGAAAATTTTGAAAAAAAAATGTTTTTTCTTAGTTTTTGTTATAAAATTTTGTAAATAAGTGATTTTTCTCCTTCACTGATGTGCGCTAATGAGGCTGCACTGATGGGCACTGATAGGTGGCACTAATGAGGAAGCACTGGTAGGTGGCACTGATGGGCATTGACAGGCATCACTGATGGGCACTGAAAGGCAGCACTAATACCTGGCACTGACACGCGGCACTGACAGGCACTTATAGGCGGCACTGATGTGCACTGATAGGCAGCACAGATTGGAAGCACTGATAGGTGGCACTGATTAGCATTGATAGGTGGCGCTGACTGGCACTGATGGGTGACACTGAAAAGCAGCTCAGATGGGCACTGATATGTAGCACTGATGTGCACTGGCACGAGGCAATGATGGACACTGACAGGTGGCACTGCTGGGGCTATACTGATCATCAGGGCACACTGATCATCAGTGCTCATATGATCAGTGTACATGTCCCCTTCGCGGAAAGCCGATTACCGGCTCTCCTCCCCTCTGTCAGCGTGACAGCTCGAGAGGAGAGAAATGCCGATAACCGGCATTTCCCTGTTTACATGCGATCAGCTGTGATTGGACACAGTAGATCACATGACCGAGCCGACATCTTCGGGTCTTTCCGTGATCCACTGTGTCCAAGGGACACAGCGCATCAGCGATCGTCGTGCTGCGTGCTCCCTGAGCCGCTCATGCGCAGTGAGAATGGGAGGACGTCATATGACATCCTATCAGAACGAGAGAACCGCCTTGCGCCCGTCATTGGACTATATGGTGGGAGGTGCTTAAAGTCCAATGTGTTTTCTGCCTGCTGATGGGAGAGCTGTATACAGATAATAGACTTGGATAGTCGCTCTTTTATGCGCTCACCTTCCTCAAAGCCTAATATTAGGCTGACATGGCTTCCTGGGAGGAGATGGAATAGATTCCTCTAGGATGGGATGAGTTGATGGCTCTCCTATATACTTCCTGGATGTGACCATGTGTAGGAATGGTGGGATCTCCCTCCTTACACTGCTTGCTCCATCTCCCTATTGTTCCTGGTCATGAAGGGGGGGAAACCCTTGTATGCAGCTGAATGGAGGTTATACTAGAAGATTGTCAGCACCTCATTGAATATATATTGTTACCGGGTATAATCCCTACTACACCATTGGTCTGGGGAAATATTATACAGCCAGTGTTCAAAATAGAGATTCCTTCATCTATAGGGCGCGGCACCCATTTCTAATTGTAACACTGTATTGGTGTCACTGGGGATGTCAGTGACACCAAGTCACCCCCCCCCCCCCCAGTGTCAGAATGCCCGCCGCAGTCCCGATATAAGTCGCTGATCGCCAACCATTACTAGTAGAAAAGAAATAAAATCCCCGTATCTATACCGCCAATTGTAGACGCTACAACTTCACATTAACTCATTAATTTACACGTATTGGGATTTTTTTTCACAAAGACACGGAGCAGAATATATTTTAGCCCAAACTTATGACAAAACTGGATTTTTTACATTTTTTTTCCTGGATGTGTTTAATAGCAAACAGTCAGAAATATTTATTTTTTCAATAATTGTCGATCTTTTTGTTTTATAGCGCAAAAAATAAAAACCGAACAAGCGATCAAATACCACCGAAAGAAAGCTCAGTTAGTACAAAAAAAAAAAAGACGTAAATGTCATTTAGCTGCAGCATTGCATGACTGCATGACCGCGCAATTGTCAGTTAAAGTAAAGCAGCGCCGTAATGCAACAAATGGTCTGGTCAGGAAGAGGGGGAATCCTCTGGAGGGGGAGGGGTTAATATTGTTATTGCCATTAATATTAGGATTATTATTATCATTATCGTTGTCATTATTACAATTATTGAATAATTGGAGGATTGGCTCCTCCCACCCATGCTAGATAGTGACACAAAGGTGGTAATAATTCATTCAGTGAAGGCCGTGGTTGGAATGAGGACCACGGAGTAGCCAATCATACTGTTGTGGACCTTTTGAATTATGTCTCAAAAACATGACTTTATCAAGACATAACATTATATGACAAGCAGATCAGTATAGCCGGATGCTAAGAGTTAATTTTGTCTTGGTTGAACCCTCGAAGGATCCTAGTTAAGAAATGGATAGAATGGGGGAAGTGAGACTTTTCCAAGACAATAAGACTGTTTGGACTGTCAACAAGTACTATTTGTATATTGAGGTTGAGAAGAATGCATATACAAGAAAGTCAAACAGATAGCCACATAGGACTTCGACTTTCAAACATTTTAACAATAATGAGACGGGAACTCAACTGGTTGGAAGTTTACCCAAACCTTGTAGAGTGTGATAAACCAACAGACCTCTGAAACTATCACAATATACTATTGTCCACCAAGGGTGAAAGCATTAACAGTTGTTTACCGTGATTCCAATACAAGAACCAGGCAAACAGAGAGTTTTTCCCTACACATAGAAAATGTTAGTTCTAAAACAAAGAAGTGAAATTCAGGACATTTAAATCTAAAAATTGACTGTATATAATTACAAAGATATACTACAAAAACATATTATAAATAAGATGTTATAGATTTTACACACCACTAAATATTCAGCAATGGGAACTATATATCACTAACTTGAGTATTGAGATGATGGGAAGTAAGATGTATTATAAACTAGCATTAGTTACATGTCTTATCAGGAAACAAACAGGATGGTATTTCAAGAAGGAATAACTGAATATACACCTATATTCCATGGTCCCTATTTAGAATATTATAGGTATGATCACTTATATCTGGAAAAAGACGTATATTTGATCCCTGAAATTACCTTAAGATTCCACCCGAGGTATGAGTCATCTCAAATACTCAAATTGTTCTATGATACATGACCGCCACCTGGCGGGCAGGTGAGAAATAGCTTATGTACACACATTTCTCAACTAGCCAATCAAGAAGCCTGGTGGGAAGGTATCTTAGAACAATGGATTAGTGGATATAAAAGCCCTTGTACCTTTAAGAAAAAAAAACCTCATCAAGAAATAGCTCAAAAAGAAAAACTCATCAAAAGAAAAGACCTCATCAAAAGAAGACCCTGACATCTGAAGAAGATCTCTGCTGAATAACTACTCTTCCATCCTTTCAAACTTCCTAAAACTTTAACTAAATTTCTAAACCTCTATCCTTATAACTTCCTACATTCTCCCCTACTGAATATCTATCACTTGCCCTATAATATCAGTCTAAAGGCGTTCCACTGCCAGCTAAATCCACGGGAGAGTTGCCTAGTCTGAATGCCGGGTGTGGTGAGATGTTTATTTGATTTTGTATTACCTATTTTCTCTGTTGTGTGGAATCATAGAATTACCTTAGTGTATCACAACAAATTTGGGTAGTTAGATATATGTAGAGAGATCCTGTTTTACTGTTAAAAATTGTTTGTTGCCATATTATAATTTTTTATATTTCATAATTTATTGAATATTAATAATCAGAGTATAATATATCAAGGGCTTGCTTCTTGCAATCCTATGGCCACGGCTTGTGAGAATATAACCTTTGAGATACTCGAAATTATTAATTATTAATAAATTTAATTAATAAGCTGATCATTTAAAAATTGTGATATTGATGTAATTAGTTAGAAACCTTATTATTATGTATTACATTGGTAGGGTATATCTTTGATTGTGTGTACCAATATTCATCTATCACCAGTCTTTTGCGTTTTGTGTTAATATATATATAATTTTTGTACATAAATAAATTTTTATATTTATCTATTATAAGGCAAATTTTGTGTGTATGGTACGAAATCATACTGGCTAAAAGAATTCAAGGTATAATAATAAGTGGTGATCAAATTATCAAGGTGTCCAAATTATTGGTTTACTAAATATTTGCCGTATTTTAACGGCTGGAGGCACTGTAATATTTCATCTAAGGGAAAGGGACACGCCCTTTATAAATAAAATATATCCTTACATAAACCACCACAATACACATCATTCATTGTGAAGAAACTGTTCCGTCATCGGAATTACTTCTGCTTTAAGGATGTCTTCAGAAACCCTCATTAGATATGCGCTTCAAAGGCTCCTCCCATCCAGGATAAATAGTGACACAAAGGTGATAATAATTCATTCCATGATGGCCGTGGTCGGATGAGTATCCCGGAGTCACCAACCATACCCATAATTCACTGTGGAAAAGCCAGTAAACCGATAGGATTAGTTCGATGTCAGACTTTCCACACACTGAATTATGGGTATGGCCGGATCCTCCGGGATACTCATCCGACCACGGCCATCATGGAATGAATTATTACCACCTTTGTGTCACTATTTATCCTGGATGGGAGGAGCCTTTGAAGCGCATATCTAATGAGGGTTTATGAAGACATCTCCAGTATAAGAATGTCTCCATAGAGGGTCCCCCATCTATGATAAATACTGACACAAACATGATAATAAAGGGGAAATCCCAACCCCCCCTCCCCCCTCTAACAAAAACTCTCTGTAAACCCCCATTGGTTGTCACTTACCTGTAGCCGCAGTGGTGTGATCATCCAGAGCCGGGTCTTTCTCCTCACCGATGGCATCCTGGAGGGGTCCCTCTTGTGGGGGAAGGGAGGGGCACATCACACAGGTATTCCCATTGGCCGGCCAGCAGACCATTTTTATTGCTGTCACAAGAAATGTAAACATCCCTTGTGACAGCAATAGGCAGTGACAGGTCCTCTCTGTATGGAGAGATTGGGGGGGAGGGGTGTCCATTAGAACCCCCATCTCTCCTTTAGGCTCCAGTGCAGCCAATCAGACAGAGATCGTTCTGATTGGTCGCTTCGCTGGGCGGTAGCCGGCCAGAAAACAAAGAGCCGGAACCGGAAGGGACTAAATCCTGGATGTTCCGGGATGTGACATCACACAGTGGGAGGAGCAACTTCATTTCCTCTCACTGTGCGCCGGGGCAAGATGGCCGCCAGTCACATCCTTATTGGGCTCCTCGATCGCTTGGGGGGGCCTGGTATAAGGGGCAACGTTGGGGGGGGGGACCCCCTTCCATCACCCGGAAAAGTAAAGCCTCCCGGATTATTTCTACATGAAAGTAAAAAAACACAAAAAAATGTATCTGGGATCATGGCTGTAACCTCAACCGAGACCCGGTATAACCGCTTCCCTGCCACGCCGCAGATATACAGGGTCCAAGGGGGGAGGGGAATCCCACAGGATATATATATACATGGACCAAGGGGGGAGGGGAAACTCACAGCATATATATATACATGGAGCAAGGAGGGAGGGGAATCTCACAGTATATATATACATGGACCAAGGGGGGAGGGGAATCTCACAGTATATATATACATGGACCAAGGGGGAGGGGAATCTCACAGTATATATATACATGGACCAAGGGGGAGGGGAATCTCACAGTATATATATATCTCCTAGATTGTAAGCTGGAAAGAGCAGGGCCCTCAAACCTCTCGTGTATTGTATTGTTACTGTCTTGTCTCATGTTCTGCCCCCCTTGCTACTGTACAGCGCTGAGCATACCCTTTGGTGCTATATAAATACTCTATAATAATAATATATAGAAGGACTAAGGGGGGAGGGGAATCTCACAGCATATATATATATATACCAAGGGGGAGGGGAATCTCACAGCATATATATATATATACACCAAGGGGGAGGGGAATCTCACAGTATATATATATATATATACCAAGGGGGAGGGGAATCTCACAGTATATATATATATATATATATATATATATATATGGACCAAGGGGGAGGGGAATCTCACAGTATATATATACATGGACCAAGGGGGGAGGGGAATCTCACAGGATATATATATACATGGACCAAGGGGGCGGGGAATCTCACAGTATATATATATACATGGACCAAGGGGGAGGGGAATCTCACAATATATATATACATGGACCAAGGGGGGAGGGGAATCTCACAGGATATATATATACATGGACAAAGGGGGAGGGGAATCTCACAGGATATATATATACATGGACCAAGGGGGGAGGGGAATCTCACAGGATATATATACATGGACCAAGGGGGAGGGGAATCTCACAGTATATATATATACATGGACCAAGGGGGAGGGGAATCTCACAGGATATATATACACATGGACCAAGGGGGAGGGGAATCTCACAGTATATATATATATATATACATGGACCAAGGGGGGAGGTGAATCTCACAGTATATATATATACATGGACCAAGGGGGGAGGGGAATCTCACAGGATATATATATACATGGATCAAGGGGGAGGGGAATCTCACAGTATATATATATACATGGACCAAGGGGGGAGGGGAATCTCACAGGATATATATATACATGGACCAAGGGGGAGGGGAATCTCACAGTATATATACAGTCATGGCCGAAATTGTTGGCACCCTTGATATTTTTCCTGAAAATCAAGTATTTCACACAAAAAAGGTATTGCATTAACACATGTTTTGCTATACACATGTTTATTCCCTTTGTATGTATTGGAACAAATATAAAACAGAGGCAGAAAAGCAAATATGACATAATGTCACACAAAACCCCAAAAATGGGCTGGACAAAAGTATTGGCACCCTTAACTTAATATTTGGTTGCACACCCTTTGGAAAACATAACTGAAATCAGTCGCTTCCTATAACCATCAATAAGCTTCTGACACCTCTCACCCGGAATTTTGGACCACTCTTCCTTTGCAAACAGCTCCAGGTCTCTCTTATTGGAAGGACACCTTTTCCCAACAGCAATTTTAAGATCTCTCCACAGGTGTTCAATGGGATTTAGATCTGGGCTCATTGCTGGCCACTTCAGAACTCTCCAGCGCTTCTTTGCCATCCATTTCTGAGTGCTTTTTGACGTATGTTTGGGGTCATTGTCCTGCTGGAAGACCCAGGATCTTGGACGCAAACCCAGCTTTCTGACACTGGGCCCTACAGTGCGACCCAAAATCCTTTGGTAATCCTCAGATTTCATGATGCCTTGCACACAGTCAAGGCACCCAGTGCCAGAGGCAGCAAAACAACCCCAAAACATCATTGAACCTCCACCATATTTTACCGTAGGTACTGTGTTTTGTTCTTTGTAGGCCTCATTCCGTTTTCGGTAAACAGTAGAATGATGTGCTTTACCGAAAAGCTCTATCTTGGTCTCATCTGTCCACAAGACGTTTTCCCAGAAGGCTTTTGGCTTACTCAAGTACATTTTGGCAAACTGTAGTCTTGCTTTTTTATGTCTCTGTGTCAGCAGTGGGGTCCTCCTGGGTCTCCTGCCATAGCGTTTCATTTCATTTAAATGTCGACGGATAGTTCGCGCTGACACTGATGCTCCCTGAGCCTGCAGGACAGCTTGAATGTCTTTGGAACATGTTTGGGGCTGCTTATCCACCATCCGGACTATTCTGCGTTGCAATCTTTCATCAATTTTCCTCATCCGTCCACGACCAGGGAGATTAGCTACAGTGCCATGGGTTGCAAACTTCTTGATAATGTTGCGCACTGTGGACAAAGGCAAATCTAGTTCTCTGGAGATGGACTTGTAACCTTGAGATTGTTGATATTTTGCCACAATTTTGGTTCTCAGGTCCTCAGACAGTTCTCGTCTCCTCTTTCTGTTGTCCATGCTTAGTGTGGCACAGACAGACACACAATGCAAAGGTTAAGTGAACGTCTCTCCTTTTTATCTGCTTTCAGGTGTGATTTCTATATTGCCCACACCTGTTACTTGCCCCAGGTGAGTTTACAGGAGCATCACATGCTTGTAACATTCTTATTTATCCGCAGTTGTGAAAGGGTGCCAATACTTTTGTCCAGCCCATTTTTGGAGGTTTGTGTGACATTATGTCGAATTTGCTTTCTTTCCTCCCTTTTTTTGTTTTGTCCCAATACACACAAAGGGAATAAACATGTGTATAGCAAAACATGTGTTAATGCAATACGTTTCGTGAGAAATACATGATTTCCTGGAGAAATATCAAGGGTGCCAACAATTTCGGCCATGACTGTATATACATGGACCAAGGGGGAGGGGAATCTCACAGTATATATATATACATGGACCAAGGGGGAGGGGAATCTCACAGGATATATATACACATGGACCAAGGGGGAGGGGAATCTCACAGTATATATATACATGGACCAAGGGGGGAGGGGAATCTCACAGGATATATATACACATGGACCAAGGGGGAGGGGAATCTCACAGGATATATATACACATGGACCAAGGGGGAGGGGAATCTCACAGGATATATATACACATGGACCAAGGGGGAGGGGAATCTCACAGGATATATATACACATGGACCAAGGGGGGAGGTGAATCTCACAGGATATATATATACATGGATCAAGGGGGAGGGGAATCTCACAGGATATATATATAAATGGACCAAGGGGGAGGGGAATCTCACAGTATATATATACATACATGGACCAAGGGGGAGGGGAATCTCACAGTATATATATATACATGGACCAAGGGGGAGGGGAATCTCACAGGATATATATATACATGGACCAAGGGGGAGGGGAATCTCACAGTATATATATATACATGGACCAAGGGGGAGGGGAATCTCACAGTATATATATATACATGGACCAAGGGGGAGGGGAATCTCACAGTATATATATACATGGACCAAGGGGGGAGGGGAATCTCACAGTATATATATATACATGGACCAAGGGGGAGGGGAATCTCACAGTATATATATATACATGGACCAAGGGGGAGGGGAATCTCACAGTATATATATATACATGGACCAAGGGGGGAGGGGAATCTCACAGTATATATATATACATGGACCAAGGGGGAGGGGAATCTCACAGTATATATATATACATGGACCAAGGGGGAGGGGAATCTCACAGTATATATATATACATGGACCAAGGGGGGAGGGGAATCTCACAGTATATATATATATATGGACCAAGGGGGGAGGGGAATCTCACAGTATATATATATACATGGACCAAGGGGGAGGGGAATCTCACAGTATATATATATACATGGACCAAGGGGGAGGGGAATCTCACAGTATATATATATATATGGACCAAGGGGGGAGGGGAATCTCACAGTATATATATATATATATGGACCAAGGGGGAGGGGAATCTCACAGTATATATATATATATGGACCAAGGGGGAGGGGAATCTCACAGGATATATATATACATGGACCAAGGGGGAGGGGAATCTCACAGTATATATATATACATGGACCAAGGGGGAGGGGAATCTCACAGTATATATATATATTGTCACAGTGCAGGGCCCTGTCACGGGATAAAGGCAGGTAGAGGTGGTCTGGTGATGGGCACAGGGTCTGCACATGTGCGAAGTGCAGAACCACGGAGTGTAGGTTGTGAGTGGAGAATACTGCTGTGGCAGTTTTCTCCAGATTTGGATATTGCTGGAATGGGGCTCCGTGGTCTGGAGATTTCACAGTGCCTTGGGAGGGAAGGAATCTCCAATCCAGTGTCCAGCATTTGAAGTCAACCAGCAGGGTTTGGGCCCCGGTGCTCAGAGCCCATATAATGAGGGTTTGCTGAGAGTTACAAGGGGGAAGTGGAGTGGCTGACATTGAGTGGCTCTGTGTGAGCCAAAGCTGTGTGCGGTCCAAGGACTCGTGGGCTATGTGCGGTCCAAGGACTCGTGGGCTGCGTGCGGTCCAAGGACTCGTGGGCTATGTGCGGTCCAAGGACTCGTGGGCTATGTGCGGTCCAAGGACTCGTGGGCTGCGTGCGGTCCAAGCACTTGTGGGCTGTGTGCGGTCCAAGGACTCGTGGGCTATGTGCGGTCCAAGGACTCGTGGGCTGCGTGCGGTCCAAGCACTTGTGGGCTGTGTGCGGTCCAAGGACTCGTGGGCTATGTGCGGTCCAAGGACTCGTGGGCTATGTGCGGTCCAAGGATTTGTGGGCTGCGTGCGGTGCAAGGACTCGTGGGCTGCGTGCGGTCCAAGCACTTGTGGGCTGTGTGCGGTCCAAGGACTCGTGGGCTGCGTGCGGTCCAAGGACTCGTGGGCTGCGTGCGGTCCAAGGACTCGGGGGCTGCGTGCGGTCCAAGGACTCGTGGGCTGCGTGCGGTCCAAGGACTCGGGGGCTGCGTGCGGTCCAAGGACTCGGGGGCTGCGTGCGGTCCAAGGACTCGGGGGCTGCGTGCTGTCCAAGGACTCGGGGGCTGCGTGCGGTCCAAGGACTCGGGGGCTGCGTGCGGTCCAAGGACTCGGGGGCTGCGTGCGGTCCAAGGACTCGGGGGCTGCGTGCGGTCCAAGGACTCGGGGGCTGTGTGCGGTCCAAGGACTCGGGGGCTGTGTGCGGTCCAAGGACTCGGGGGCTGCGTGCGGTCCAAGGACTCGGGGGCTGTGTGCGGTCCAAGGACTCGGGGGCTGTGTGCAGTCCAAGGACTCGGGGGCTGTGTGAGGTCCAAGGACTCGTGGGCTACGTGCGGTCCAAGGACTCGGGGGCTGTGTGCGGTCCAAGGACTCGTGGGCTGTGTGCGGTCCAAGGACTCGGGGGCTGTGTGCGGTCCAAGGACTCGGGGGCTGTGTGCGGTCCAAGGACTCGGGGGCTGTGTGCGGTCCAAGGACTCGGGGGCTGTGTGCGGTCCAAGGACTCGGGGGCTGTGTGCGGTCCAAGGACTCGAGGGCTATGTGTGTTGGAGGGCTTCACCAAGGAGAGGGGGACGTCAGACTAGCTGTGTGCGAGAGCCATATGTTGGAAAGAGTCTGCAGGAGACGGACATAAGCCTGAAGTGGAAGGCTAGTGGAAAATTGTATATGTGAGCCAGAAGGCTGATCTTTGTTGCGTTTGTTTGCTGGTGGATACCCCGGCGTGGGAAACATTTTTGTTGAACTTTTTTCTTTTAAATAAAATTGGGCAAAAAGGACCTTAAAGAAGCGAGTTGCTGTGTGCTTCACCAAGAAGAGCTCTACCCTTCTGAAGTGAGATCCCACAATATATATATATAGACCAAGGGGGGAGGGTAATCTCACAGTATATATGAGGGGTGTGTCCTGTATACAGTATATATGTGGGGTGTGTCCTGTATACGGTATATATGTGCGGTGTGTCCTGTATATGGTATATATGTGGGGTGTGTCCTGTATACGGTATATATGTGGGGTGTGTCCTGTATACAGTATATATGAGGGGTGTGTCCTGTATACAGTATATATGTGGGGTGTGTCCTGTATACAGTATATATGAGGGGTGTGTCCTGTATACGGTATATATGTGGGGGGGGTGTCCTGTATACGGTATATATATGAGGGGTGTGTCCTGTATACGGTATATATGTGGGGGGTGTGTCCTGTATACGGTATATATATGAGGGGTGTGTCCTGTATACGGTATATATGAGGGGTGTGTCCTGTATACGGTATATATATGTGGGGGGTGTCCTGTATACGGTATATATATGAGGTGTGTCCTGTATACGGTATATATGAGGGGTGTGTCCTGTATACAGTATATATGTGGGGTGTGTCCTGTATACAGTATATATGTGGGGTGTGTCCTGTATACGGTATATATATGAGGGGTGTGTCCTGTATACGGTATATATGTGGGGGGTGTGTCCTGTATACGGTATATATATGAGGGGTGTGTCCTGTATACAGTATATATGTGGGGTGTGTCCTGTATACAGTATATATGTGGGGTGTGTCCTGTATACAGTATATATGTGGGGTGTGTCCTGTATACAGTATATATGTGGGGTGTGTCCTGTATACGGTATATATGTGAGGTGTGTCCTGTATACGGTATATATGTGGGGTGTGTCCTGTATACAGTATATATGTGGGGTGTGTCCTGTATACGGTATATATGTGGGGGGTGTGTCCTGTATATGGTATATATATGAGGGGTGTGTCCTGTATACAGTATATATGTGGGGTGTGTCCTGTATACGGTATATATGTGGGGGGTGTGTCCTGTATATGGTATATATATGAGGGGTGTGTCCTGTATACGGTATATATATGTGGGGTGTGTCCTGTATACGGTATATATATGTGGGGTGTGTCCTGTATACAGTATATATGTGGGGTGTGTCCTGTATACAGTATATATGTGACGTGTGTCCTGTATATAGTATATATGTGACGTGTGTCCTGTATATAGTATATATGTGAGGTGTGTCCTGTATACAGTATATATGTGGGGTGTGTCCTGTATACAGTATATATGAGGGGTGTGTCCTGTATACAGTATATATGTGGGGGGTGTCCTGTATACAGTATATATATGTGGGGTGTGTCCTGTATACAGTATATATATGTGGGGTGTGTCCTGTATACTATATATATGGGGGGTGTCCTGTATACAGTATATATATGGGGGGTGTCCTGTATACAGTATATATGTGCGGTGTGTCAGATGTATATAGCGCTTTGTATATAGAAGTAGAGTGTGAAAGGATCTAGATAACTTCCATTTTGTATTATGTACGCCATTTTAAGTATTAAGTATTAAGTTAGCTTTTTGTAGAGATATTAGAAGTTTAATGAAACTGTTTTTGGTTGTTCAAGGATGTATCAACAGAAGCTAACATGACCCTGACAATGTCTTTGTCTGTCTGTTTTCCCTAAAAGTTAGCCAAAACAATTTGTACCAAGAAATGTATATGTTATGTTTCATGTAGTTAGCTCATGATGGAAATTTACAAGTTACAGTTTTAAAACTCGCTCCCCCCTCCCCCCTTATTATTATCTGTAGTCTATATAATCTTATTAATGTCTAATAAACTTTGAACATCTCTGAACATAAGCTGTCGTGATTTCCGTGTTCAAGGGGTGTTCCCAGAATTCTGCTGATAAACCAGGAATCTCTCCACAGACCGGGGGTCTCTGAGGGGAAAAGAAAATCATTCCTTTCAGGGTGTATATTGGATATGGGGGGGCCCATGCTCCGTGTTGGACTAATGAATACAAAGCCTGCTGGGATTGGCAGGGTTGTGACATCAGCCCACCTCTCTGACTCAGCCAATCCAAGCAGCTTTTGTATTCATTAGTAGAATACATCGCTTGCTGTGATTGGCCCAGTGTATACTGTATGTAGCTGCAACTACCGTACATACACACATCCAGCGGGCTGATTACAGTCGGGACGTACCGCTACGTTTTGAACCCGCTTGGCTCAGCGCAGAATCCTGTATATACGGCACATCCAGCGGGCTGACAGATTCATCTCTCACAGGGACATTTGTTTTCAGCCAGCTTGGCTCAGCGCGGTGTTCTGTATGGACATTACTGCATTCAGCCAGCCTGACCCAAACAAACTCAAGGGTCACATTTTATACCCCGCGTATCAGACCACCCCCAATTTTTGGGGTATATTTTCAAGTATAACAAGTAGTCTTATACGCCAAAAAATATATATTTTTTTATTTGTAGGTGAGAAGCAAATACAATGAAACGTAGATTTCTCATACATTATAACCAATGACGGTACAATAAATCCCCCCTCCGGCCCCCCTCCAGTCTTGCACAGTAGAAGCGCGGAGCGGGGATTTATAGAAGAATACATTTATATATTGAACGTCGTTACGTCTGCAGACAAATATTGATTGGATCATGAAGTCCGTTCACAGGTGGGGTTCGCTGTTCATAGGGAAGGAAGTTCTTTTACTAACCATGTAAAGGCTCTTTCAGTAACAAGCCGTTTACATCTCCAAGTATAAAAGAACATTGTATAGGTTTCCAGAGCCGGGAATCCTCTGACATACACATGGGCAGATCTCTGCACACAGCCAGAGGAAAGGCTCTTTATACCCGCTTTGTCCTCTAACAGTGATCACCGTTGGATCTCTTTTCAGAGGGCAATTGACAGGCAGCTGGGAGAAGTCACCTTCTCACTAAGTGATATAATCCTGTAAAGTCCCCGCCCCCGAGCAGCAACCACATGCATTGTACATGGATGCAGGGCAGTTGTGACGGGTCCCATTCACACTCAGCAGTACCGATGGCAAATGTGACAGAGGGTATCATTTCTGCTGCATCCGCAAAGCATGTGTACAACCCCTTCCATCCAAGCAGTCTGGGGGGTGGTAAAACCATGACCCACACCCCCATGGCTGATATACTTGGAAGGGAAGGAAGGACATTCAGGACAGGTTTTTGGGTTTTCTAACCTTCTTGATTACACTGTTCAACAGGTAAAACGTTTTGGGCATAAAATTAGCTAATCTTACATAATTTTGGGGTGCTGAAAACGAAAATGACCCTAAAAAATGTTGATTGGCTCTAGTTTCCATGATATATTCACCCATCTAATGACGTAAGCCATTCAAAATTATGATGCAACTTCAGCTGTATATTGCGCAATTGATACTGGTGACCAATAGAAAATGTCATGTATACTGAGATGATGCAATATTAGCCTTTAATTGCATCACTTCACTGCATAAAAGCTGCAGTATCTGTAGCTGATTGGAGTTCGTCTTTACATTTGGTTTTCTGCTTATATAGGCTACTCAGTAATGCCTCCAACTTGTGTGAATAAAGCAGATAATTTCTGCTATATCTGCGATGAAATAACTTTTATCTCACAAAAAAGGAGGATAACAGGAATGATTAAGAAAGCCTACAACTTGTATTTTGGCTGCAAGATAGGAGACCAGGACAAGAGCTGGGCACCACATATATGCTGCAATTCTTGTGGGACGGCACTGGAGCAATGGTTGAATGGAAAAAAGGCATCTATGCCTTTCGCTGTGCCAATGATTTGGAGAGAGCCAACAGATCATGTTAGTAATTGTTACTTTTGTATGGTGCCTCCAATTGTAAAAGGGCTAAATAAGAAGAAAAAGTTATCTGTGCGCTATCCAAATATTCCATCGGCAATACGTCCAGTTCCTCATGGAGAGGGGCTACCAATTCCTAAAGCACCAGAATCCTTCGTGGTTGAGTCAAGTGAGGAAGAACCTGAAGCGTGTAGTCAGGTGCAGTTGTAAGAGATAGCCCTTTCCTCGAATACAAGAGAAAAGCCAAGAGAAGCAAAACCGACACAAACTGAAGACAAAACTAGTGAGAATCCTAAGTATTAAAATGATTCAACTTAGCTTATGGCTATCATTTTTCTTGGTAATCCTATGCAATATATTATGCCATTTAGGCTTTGTTATGTAGTCATATCACTTGCTTTATATTTGTGGAAAGACATCTATCTATATAATTATTGTGCATTATGTAGTCATTACGCCTATAGTAGAAAACTTTCCGTTTACAGAAAAACTAGAGCCAATTGACAAATTTCATTGTTATATTTGAACTCAGAATGTGAAATTCATTAAGAAATGGATCCTTTTGTTTCCAAAACTGGCAAAAAATAAAAATTTGTTGAACAGTGTTATTGTTCACCTCCTTCATTCCCCAAAGCAGCTGGCTGGGAGGGGTCTGGGGCTCCCCATTGACATGAGAAGTTTTCAGAGGGCATCCATGGACGTCCTCCCAGAACTACGCCCCCCCCCCCCCCCCCCCCCCCCCCCCAAGCGCGATCTTTGATCGCTGTGTCCTTCAGCCACAGCTGATCATATGTCCAGGAAAGGGCCAATCAGAGCAGCCTTTTACCATGTGGTCAGCTGTGCCCAATCACAGCTGATCAGTGTAAATCAGAAATGCTGGATATCGGCAGTCCTCTCCTCCCGCTCACAGCACATGAGGAGAGGAGAGCTGGGAAGCGGCATTTCTCAGAGGGGACAAATACACTGATCATCAGGGCACTAATTATCAGTGTAGCCCCATCAGTGCTTTGTATGGGTGCCATCAGTGATGGCTATCAGTACCCATCAGTGCTAGTGGTCAGTGCCCATCAGTACAGGCTATCAGTGCCCATCAGTGCTACCTAACAGTGCCCAGCAGTGGAGAAGCGTCATCAGTGCCTCATCAATATCCATCAGTGCTGGCTGTCAATGCCCATCAGTGCTGGCTGTCAGTGCCATCAATCAATGCCCATCAGTGCCGCCTCATCAGTGAAGGAGAAAAATCACCTATTTACAAAATTTTATAACAGAAACTAAAAAAAAATGTTTAGTCTTTCATCGTTTGTTTAGCAAAAAATACCCCCCCCCCCCAGTGCTGATTAAATACCAACAAATGAAATCTCTATTTGTCAAAAAAAAAAAAAAAGATATAAATTTAGTTTGGATGCAATGTTGCATGACCGTGCAATTGTCATTCAAAATGTGGCAGCGCTGAACTCTGGCCTGGGCAGGAAGGGGGTAAAAGTGCCCGGTAGGCAAGTGGTTGATGTCACTTTAAAGCGGAATTTCCCCTTTTTGGTGGAGTTGCGCTTTAGTAAAAGGTCTGCATGCTGCATTATTTCCTCTATAACTCGCTGGCTTTAGATCTGTAAGTGTATGGTAATCCTTCCCTTCCTAACCAAACCGTTTATACAAAAAGAGCCGCACAGGAGGCGGGGCTATAAAGAGAACCTGTTACAAAGTGACAACTTTTCCCTTTCCCTGAATACTTGAGGCAGAATGAAGCAGAAGACTGAAATCAGGGACTTACATCTCCTCCGCTGTCCTTCATCCCGATGATGTCTGGGGGCGGAGCCAAAGTAACTACGGCGCCCGCAGGTAAGTGCACCCCAGTACTGGCAGGCACGCTGGACGAGATGACGGCGACTGGAGAGGCATCAGCGACCTGGAGGAGAATGTGCAAAATTGTATAACAGAACAAAGAAAACGGTTTGGTTTTTTTTCCCCAATCTTTTTAGCACAAAAAGAAAACAACCCAGTGGGGGCTCATTGGTGGATGTGAGGAGGAAAGTCTCATTGATGGAGGTGGGGAGGGAAGTCTCAATGGTGGATGTGAGGAGGAAAGTCTCATTGATGGAGGTGGGGAGGGAAGTCTCATTGATGGAGGTGGGGAGGGAAGTCTCATTGATGGAGGTGGGGAGGGAAGTCTCATTGATGGAGGTGGGGAGGGAAGTCTCATTGATGGAGGTGGGGAGGGAAGTCTGGCCTGTTTAGCCAAATCCAAAAACTGACAGGTGGACCTGATTGGAACGGTTATGTGAAAGAGGCCAGAACCAATCACATGGGCAAAAACCACCACAAATTCTATCTATTCCTATTGGTTCCCTCTGATGCTCCTCCATCTCCCAGCCTGAGCTCTGCTGTACAGGAGATTATGAGGATTCATTGATGTTCTTTTCATACCTGGAGTCCAGCTTCAAAGGAGAATCTATAATGTGTATTTCATCCTGAGCTCTAGGTGACAGAGTGCATGTATGTATTACATGTGCTGTAGACTGGGGGCTAGCGTGGCTGACAGCACGCCCCTCTATTCCCCCCCCCACCGCTGTCTGACCGTGATGTTTTGAAGAAGAATGGATGAGAGTTGATGGATGGCGCTGATTTCAGCACCAGGCGCTTGCCCAAGACCGATGCCATCCTACATACAAGGGGGGGGACATATCATAGCAGAGGGGGTAGAAGATAGTCAGCTCACCGTGAGCTCCACAATACAAATGCAGTGCAGAGGGTGTATGAACACCGTACCCCCCCCCCCCCCCCCAGGTCCCTCTGTACTTACTTCTGGCCATCCTGAGTTGTCAGGGTTTCTTCAGCAGGTCCAGTGGTCAGGGAATGTGAAATATCCGCTCTTTTCTGTGCAGCGCTCACAAGACGGACCAGATAGACTCCCTGTGACAGCGCCGAGCAATCAGAATCCATCTGCTCCTTCCAGGAAGTGCTGCCCAGAGAATCCCTGGACTACTGGGTCACCTGTGGGAGCCCTGACAGCTCCCACCCCAAAGGTAAGTACAGCAGGTATCGGGGGATGGGAGGGGGGGTTGTGCAGCAGGTATCGGGGGATGGGAGGGGGGGTTGTACACCTTTACATTTATCCTTTAAAGTTGAAGTAACATTTGATAAACATTTACTGAACGTACACTATCCGGTGGCACTCTCATCCTTGGACACTTTTCTGGGGACCCTCAGGGATACCCCACATTACAGAGCTGCCTCTCTTCATCAAATCTGTTTTCCCATTTGGGATCCAGGCCTCCTAACACGCTATTAGTAATACAGAGAAGAACTGGCCGGGGCTGACAACACTGCTTGGGATTTCAGTGCAGCAGAGACAGTGTTGTCAGCTCAGTGATGAAGGGCATTCCCCATGTGAACTCACCATTGGCTGTCAGAGAAGACAGGGGCGCGCCATCATCCCTTCGGCTACACTGGGGTCTGTCGCCCTCTTCTGAACGCCCCCTTTTATTAATGTTGGGGGGTCAGCAAGGAATGTGTCCGGGAATATTTCCTGATCTTCTAGAAGAGTAAAACGGATGGTTAGTTCACAATGGTGACCCATCATAATCACAAACCAAATCATCACAACTCAAAGAAACCTTTTCCCAGCATAGAAGATACAAATGCAAACTGACAGCCAGAGAAATATTCTCCAACAATAGAAGTTCACCTTAAAAAACAATGAAATAAATAAATAAATGCCGTGTTTTGCAGGTAAAAAAATGTGTATTTATAATTGTTTTATTAGCAGCTTGTAAAGCATTGCATCCGCCATCCGTCCTGATTACCCCGGTAAAGGTCATACAGGGGGTCCCAAACATGGGGGGGGGTGTACAGCCATGATGATGGGGGGGGGTGTACAGTGATGATGGGGGGGGGGTGTACAGCGATGATGGGGGGGGGTGTACAGCGATGATGGGGGGGTGTACAGCGATGATGGGGGGGGTGTACAGCGATGATGGTGGGGGGGGGGTGTACAGCGATGATGGTGGGTGTACAGCGGTGATGGGGGGGTATAGCGATGATGGGGGGTATAGCGATGATGGGGGGGTATAGCAGTGATGGGGGGGGGGTACAGCGATGATGGGGGGGGTACAGCGATGATGGGGGGGGGGGGTATAGCGATGATGGGGGGGAGGGTACAGCGATGATGGGGGGGGGGGGTATAGCGATGATGGGGGGGTATAGTGATGATGGGGGGGGTATAGCGATGATGGGGGGGGTATAGTGATGATGGGGGGAGTATAGTGATGATGGCGGGGGTATAGCGATGATGGGGGGGGTATAGTGATGATGGGGGGGTATAGTGATGATGGGGGGGGTATAGCGATGATGGGGGGGTATAGTGATGATGGGGGGGGGGGTATAGCGATGATGGGGGGGTATAGTGATGATGGGGGGGGTATAGCGATGATGGGGGGGTATAGTGATGATGGGGGGGGGGGTATAGCGATGATGGGGGGGGTATAGCGATGATGGGGGGGGTATAGCGATGATGGGGGGGTATAGTGATGATGGGGGGGGGTATAGAAATGATGGTTAATGATAACAATAAGTGTGACTATCAGAGGAGTTATGACGATATATCACTATAACATTATATATGATTACACATCTTATTACCCATAATAATAATGGGGGCTGACCCCCCCCCAGTGTCTCCCTTCCCCCAGTGTCTCCCTTCCCCCAGCACTTCCCCTTCCCGGCCACCCCGGGGCGCAGCTTCCCCAACTTCCCCTCCAGACACCATGAAAACACCGATCACTTCCTGCCTGGTCTCCATGGTGATGGGTCTTCCAGGAGGAAATCTATGGTGATGGGACACTACAGGAGGAGCTGAGTGTTGCTGCCCTCTAGCGGCTCCTGTGTGCATTACATCAGGGAAATGTCAGCACAGAGAATGGCCAGGAGATTTCTGTCATCCAAATACACAGAACAGCTTTATTGTTTTATAATTATTGGGATTATTAATATTACACCCATTATTGTTTATATTACAATTCATATCAATCATTACAATCCTATTAATACAGTAAAATAAATAAAATGACATTATAATAACATTGTATGAATATAAACAGAGGCGTCTATATTATAAATACAGGGAAATGGTATCAATGTTATATAATAGGATCCAATCCAGATCTGCTCTACATCCCAACATCCAATCCAAAGCCGCCTGGGCTGGATCCCAGATGAGCCAATCAGAGTAAAGCAGGCTGAACAGAGGCTGCTGATTGGTCACACATAAACTCCGCCCCCCTCACTGTGACTTTGCACTGTAAACAGACTGGATCCCAGATGAGCCAATCAGAGTAAAGCAGGCTGAACAGAGGCTGCTGATTGGTCTCACATAAACCCCGCCCCCCTCACTGTGGTCACATGACCTCCCTCACTGTGAGTCCTCAGTTGCTGTTTTCTCTCACCAGAGACAGCTGCTTCCTTACAGAGCTCCTGTTTTTTTTCTAAAAAAAACAAACAAAAATGTGCAGAATCTTTGCCGCGATTGTTATCCTGTTGCTCCCTTGGGGAGTACACAGGAAGGACATCAAAGACTCCACAAAGACCGGCATGGACAAGGACAATGATATGAAGATTATGGAGGAACAAAGAAATTTCATCAAAGACTCCCCAGATATCCGCATGGAGGGGGGGAGCATGAAGATGATGGAGGAACCCCGATATTTCATCAAAGACTCCCCAGATATACGCATGGAGGAGGGGAGGACCATGAAGATGATGGAAGAACTGGAGCAGGAAAAGGTCAGAGAATTGGAAAATGAGTCCCCAGGACCCATCAGTTGGTTTTCACTACTGGCCACCATTCCATTCTGGTATAAGGGGACAGTCCTGATAAGTGTTCTCATTCTGAGGTACATCCTGCGCAGGAATCATCTGGCCACAATATTAGAACAATATTTGATGTTCCTGGAGCTGATTGAATTCTTTTATCAACTACTCGATGTCTGGTACAGCGAGGGGCCAACCTCAGAGAACACAGCCCCACCCATGCTTATAAATGCCACTGACTGCTACCAATGGATGGTTGCTGAGCTCCAGTCAGTCTGGTCCAATGGGTGGGCAGCCTTAGGGAACACAGCCCCACCCATGCTTATAAATGCCACTGACTGCTACCAATGGATGGTTGCTGAGCTCCAGTCAGTCTGGTCCAATGGGTGGGCAGCCTTAGGGAACACAATCCCACCCATGCTTATAAATGCCACTGACTGCTACCAATGGATGGTTGCTGGGCTCCAGTCAGTCTGGTCCAATGGGTGGGCGGCCTTAGGGAACACAGTGCTACCCATGCTTATAAATACTGTTGCTGAGCACCAATCAGAATGCTTGTTGGGACTTATCATCTTGCTGCTGGTAATGTTCCTAAAATATTTCAAGCCATTTCACCAATGGATCCAACCAACGAAAAGCAACATCAACCCACCGACGATTGACATCAATCTAACAACAGACATCACTATGGACCAGGCTGACTTTCGTACTCCCATCCTCACACCTCCTAGCAATGACGTCCGTGCTCACATAAAGGATTTACTCCGGGAAATGAGGAGGAGCGAGCGAAACAAGCGGCTCAGGAACATTAACATCTTCCCATCAACAAGTGAAAGTGTGGACAGTGCTATGGAAGAGACTGACCTTCCCATTCCCAGCGTCCCACCTCCCAGGGATGACATCTGCGCTCACCTACGGGATCTATGCCGGCCAATGGGGAGGCGCAGGCCAACCAAGGAGTTCAGGCACCGCAAGCTCAATCTACCAGAGAGTGACCACATACCACCAAAAGATGAATATGCGGACAGAGCTACGGGAGATTCTGACTTTCCCATTCCCAGCGTCGCACCTCCCAGGGATCCCATCCGTGTTCATCCTTCCAGCACATCAACAAGAGGTTTACTCTTTCCAGCATTAGATAACACTTTACCATCAACGACTTCTGGCGTCTTTCCAACAAAAGACATGATCCTACGATCGAGTTCTGGCAATAGGCGAGAATGGACAACCATGACTGTCCATCCCAGTGTCCAATCCAGAGGTGAAATTCCTAGCGATACCGCCCGTTTTATCCTACGGGATTTATGCCGGGCAATGAAGAGGCGCTGGACAACCATAGAGTTCAGTTATGGCAAAATGTTCTCATCAATGAGTGACGTCATTCCACAGGACGATGATACCGTCCCATTACTGAGTGATGTCATTCTACAGGTTGATGATACCGTCCCATCAACGAGTCATGTCATTCCACAGGGTGATGATGCCGTCCCATCAACGCATGACATCATTCCTAAGAGATATTCTACCATGTCATCAATCAGTGACATCATCCAACCACCAAGCGATGACATTAGTTCTGGGACTGACCAACCGACTGGCCATCCCAGCGGTGCATCTCCTAGTGATGGCACCCGCTTTAATCCACGCAATTTATTCCAGCGAAAGAAGAAGCACAAGCGACCTAAGGTGAAAAATCTCAACAATCCCACCTCATACCAGGTCGCCGTCATCTTGTGCGGGAGACATCCAGTTATATGTCCAGCAGACTGTTTCATCTTCGACTGTGTCACCTCCTAAATATCGCAGCCGTATTCACCTATTGTCAGGGGTCGGGTGTTCTGCCGCGATACGCCGGGTGGCGCATGCACAGAACACCGACACGCTCTAGCCAGTGGGCGCTGGGCGATCGTGGCGGCGGCGATGGCCGCGCATGCGCACTCCCGATCGCGGACAGGCGCCCGGCACCAATGACAGCGCAGGACGCGCTATTTAAACAGGACAGGAGGTATGTCTTATTATCCTGTTCCTGTCATCTGGTTTGTGAAGTTTCCTGTTGCCGACCTCTGCTTGATCCTGACCCTGCTGGTTGTCTCCTGCTTGACCCCTGGCTTGACCTGACCATTCTCTGCCTGCTCCTCCGGTACCTCGCTGCCCGCACGTTGCTGAACCCGGCTCGTGACCCTGACCATTCTCTGCCTGCTCCTCCGGTACCTCGCTGCCCGCACGTTGCTGAACCCGGCTCGTGACCCTGACCATTCTCTGCCTGCTCCTCCGGTACCTCGCTGCCCGCACGTTGCTGAACCCGGCTCGTGACCCTGACCATTCTCTGCCTGCTCCTCCAGTACCTCGCTGCCCGCACGTTGCTGAACCCGGCTCGTGACCCTGACCATTCTCTGCCTGCTCCTCCAGTACCTCGCTGCCCGCACGTTGCTGACCCGGCCTGCCTGACTACGCCTTACGTCACGCTGACTGTCCATCCATCCATCCCGCAAGGATCAGTCCCTGCTGCAAGGCCTACCAGCCTCTTCTCGTCAGGCTCTATTTCCCGCAACACCTCTGACGGTACTCTCTACCACTGCTGGACATACTCAGGGGTCGCGCCCTGGTCTCGGTCTGCTCCAAGTCCATCCCCACCATCAGGGGCCCTGGTGCATAAGCAGATTGGGACTTAGACCCCGCGTGCTGAAGAACCCCACACTGTGGGCCGCTAGAGATACCGTCAGGTGGTGTCTGACACCTATAGAATGTATTGCGGCTAAAGAAGAAGCGCGGGCCAACCGAAGAGGCCGGCCAGAAGACTCAGAGAGAACATTAGATACACAGGTATGATGGGGGAGGGGTGACACCCAATATAGAGAGAACATTGTATATACAGATATGGGGGAGGGGTGACACCCCAATATAGAGAGAACATTGTATAGACAGATATAATGGGGGAGGGGAGACACCCCAATATAGAGAGAACATTGTATATACAGATATGATGGGGGAGGGGTGACACCCCAATATAGAGAGAACATTGTATATACAGATATGATGGGGGAGGGGTGACACCCCAATATAGAGAGAACATTGTATATACAGATATGATGGGGGAGGGGTGACACCCCAATATAGAGAGAACATTGTATATACAGATATGATGGGGGGGAGGTGACACCCTAATATAGAGAGAACATTGTATATACAGATATGATGGGGGAGGGGTGACACCCCAATATAGAGAGAACATTGTATATACAGATATGATGGGGGAGGGGTGACACCCCAATATAGAGAGAACATTGTATATACAGATATGATGGGGGAGGGGTGACACCCCAATATAGAGAGAACGTTGTATATACAGATATGATGGGGGAGGGGAGACACCCCAATATAGAGAGAACATTGTATATACAGATATGATGGGGGGGGGGTGACACCCCAATATAGAGAGAACATTGTATATACAGATATGATGGGGGAGGGGTGACACCCCAATATAGAGAGAACATTGTATACACAGATATGATGGGGGAGGGGTGACACCCCAATATAGAGAGAACATTGTAACACAGATATGATGGGGGGGGGGTGACACCCCAATATAGAGAGAACATTGTATATACAGATATGATGGGGGGGGGGGCCCAATATAGAGAGAACATTGTATATACAGATATGATGGGGGAGGGGTGACACCCCAATATAGAGAGAACATTGTATATACAGATATGATGGGGGAGGGGTGACACCCCAATATAGAGAGAACATTGTATACACAGATATGATGGGGGAGGGGTGACACCCCAATATAGAGAGAACATTGTATATACAGATATGATGGGGGAGGGGTGACACCCCAATATAGAGAGAACATTGTATATACAGATATGATGGGGGAGGGGTGACACCCCAATATAGAGAGAACATTGTATATATGTCTTCTGATGGTGGACGTCTCTTTTGTGCCTTCAGCCAGGTGCGATGTAACACACACGTCATCCCGCAATTCTCATGCGTCTTGCCATGCGACAATTGCAGCAACATCACACTGCATTCGGGGCGCCATGTTGATGGTGAACGTCTCTTTGGTGCCTCTTCAGACATCTCCATAGAGGACGTCACTGGCAGGAAGGGTTCTCATTGGTCCCAGCAGAAAAGGCCTCAAGCTGGAAAGACTCCTCCTACTTCTGAAGCCAATCAGAGTTTCTTTCTTTTCTCCCAAGCTTCATCCTCCAAGAGCAGACCTAAGCCAGGGGCCCAGTTCAGTCACAAGCCTGGGGCCCCTAATCCCCAAACCTGCAGACTAGTCCTATTAAACCTCCTGAAGGGATTTCCCTACTTTCTAAAGTGGGGGGACGTCTGTTGGCCTTTGGGGTCACCTGGTCAGCAGACATCTCAGAAGCTCAGGTAAGAGACGTGGTGTCCAGGGGCTACAGACTAGAGGTCATCTCCCTGCCCCCACCCCGCTTCGTGTTGTCCAACCTGCCGGTGTCCCCGCAGGGACTAGCGATCCTCCATGCTGCTCCTGCAGATCTGCTGACCCAAGGAGATCTCCCCATTGGACCAACAGCAGAATAGTTCCCGGTTTTTAGGCCACATTCACAGGGGACATACCAATGTGTACCGCCGTGGGGGGCCGTGTTTATTTGCAAGGGATGTCCCGGTGTTCATGCACCCCTGTGCAGGCAGTTCCATTGATGTCAGTTGGGACGTAGTGGTAACATGGACACAGATGCTGATCCCAATCTGACATCCGTATGGATGCATGGCCCTGAACGCACACTATCTGTGTTCACAGCTGTTCACCCGCACAGATGTTACATTGGGAGCAGTGTCTGTATCCATGCAGCCGCTGCATCCCAACTGACATCAATGAACCGGCCTGCACAGGGATGCATGAACACCGGTACATCCCCCAAGTAAACACGGCCCCCCACGGCTGTACGGATTAGTACGCCCCCTGTGACCGGGGCCTTACTCCAACCTTTTCCCTGTTCTAAAGCCTCCCAGCCGGTTCACACTATGTGGTGCGGGACACTGCATGGAGTCTGCACAGGAATCACACCGCATTCCTCTGCGCATTCCATGCACATGTCTGTGCGCTGCGATTTGGGCCATACACTTCCTATGGCTCAAATCACATCGCATCCGCACCACAAAGGTGCAGGACTGTCTTTAGATCCGCACCTGAATCACATGGTATGGGTCTTCTCACCCATGTCATGTGATTTCTGGCAATCACATCGCGTCTTGCCATCTGTTTCGGGTGTCAATAATTTATTACTGACTCCCGCACCAGATCGCATGAACGTGATGCGATTGCAATGCGGTGCGGGAAACGTACAGGATTCGCAGCGTTTCCCGCACCTCATTGGTGTGAACCCGAGCTCAAGGAGGACATAGGCTGCATTCACTCGGGGGATTAGGGGCATACAGGGGATTCCTGCGGATGGGATCACTGTGAACAGTGGGGGATGGGAAGTCTGTACAAAGCAATGACAGGCTGACAGGAGCCGCGACCATTCCCATGTATCCGCACATCCATCGGTCATCTACGGTTAGGGCCAGGATCGCTCATCCTTCCCTGACCACAGATGACCGATGGATGTGCGGATACATGGGAATGGTCCCGGCTCAGCCTGTCATTGCTTTGTACAGACTTCCCATCCCCCACTGTTCACAGTGATCCCAGCCCCAGGAATCCCCTGTATGCCCCCTAATCCCCCCAGTGAATGCAGCCTATGTCCTCCTTGAGGCTTTAGAACAAGGAAACGGTTGGAGTAAAAATCGGGAAACCTTTCTGCTGTTGGTCCAATGGGGAGATCTCCTTGGGTCAGCAGATCTGCAGGAGCAGCATGGAGGATCGCTAGTCCCTGTGGGGACACCGGCAGGTTGGACAACACGAAGCAGGGTGGGGGCAGGGAGATGACCTCTAGTCTGTAGCCCCTGGACACCACGTCTCTTACCTGAGCTTCTGAGATGTCTGCTGACCAGGTGACCCCAAAGGCCAACAGACATCCCCCCACTTTAGGAAATGGGGACTTCCCTTCAGGAGGTTTAATAGGACTAGTCTGAAGGTTTGGGGATTAGGGGCCCCAGGATTGTGACTGAACTGGGCCCCTGGCCTAGGTTTGGCCTTAGAGGCCTAAGCCTGGGAGAAAAGAAAGGAACTCTGATTGGCTTCAGAAGTGGAAGGAGTCTTTCCAGCTTGAGGCCTTTTCTGCTGGTGCCAATGAGAACCCTTCCTGCCAGTGACGTCCTTTATGGAGATGTCTCAAGAGGCACAAAAGAGACGGTCACCATCACAATGGCATCCCAATTGTGGAGTGATGTGTGTCTTACCTGCCTATCCACCCCAGTACACTAAGCTGCACCCGCACAGCTCAGTGCGAAATTTCAGCAATGCCAACCCCCCACTATTCACAGTGATCCCAGCCCCAGGAATCCCCTGTATGCCCCCTAATCCCCCCAGTAAATGCAGCCTATGTCCTCCTTGAGGCTTTAGAACAAGGAAACGGTTGGAGTAAAACCCGGAAACCTTTCTGCTGTTGGTACAATGGGGAGATCTCCTTGGGTCAGTAGAGTAGCAACATCAGCCCACAGAGTGACATCATTCTACCAGAAAGTAATGACACCTTCCCACCAACAATTGAAAATGCGGACAACGCTACGGATGATACCGACATTCCCATTGGCAGCATCACACCTCGGGATTCCCTCAGTGTTCACCTATGCGGGCAAATGAAGAACCGCATGCCAAAAATGGTGGTCAAGCACAAAGAGGAGACCCCACGGAAGACAGACATTATCCCACCGAGTGTCATCATTCCACCAAAAGGGGAAAATGCAGACAACGCTATGGACAAGATTGACCTTCCCATTCCCAGCGTCGCACCTCCTAGGGATCCCATCTGCGCTCGCCTAAAGGATTTATGCCGGCAAATGAAAAGGCGCAGGCCAACCAAGGGGTTCAGGCACCGCGAGCTTAATCCACCAGAGAGTGACACCATCCCACCAAAAAATGAAAATGTGGACAGCCCTACGGATCATACTGACGTTCCCATTCCCAGCGTCGCACCTCCCAGGGATCCCATCCGTGGTCACCCTTCCAGCACATCAACAAGAGGTTTACTCTTTCCAGCATTAGATAACACTTTACCATCAACAACTTCTGGCGTCTTTCCAACAAAAGACATGATCCTACGATCGAGTTCTGGCAATAGGCGACAATGGACAACCATGACTGCCCATCCCAGTGTCCAATCCAGAGGAGCAATTCCTAGCGATACCACCCGTTATATCCTACAGAAATTATTGCGGCGACGGAAGAAGCGAAGACCAACCAAAAAGGTCCTCCATTGGTCTTAAAGCAGAACTGTTCTTTTCTTGGCTCCAGTGCTGAGGTGTACCGGAGCTCCCCACCAGCCACTGACATCTTCAGCCAGGCGGCTCTTGGGTACTAATCTCCAGCCATTTTAATTGGCTGGGCCAAGGTGACTTCAATCTCGCGCAGGCGTGGGAGTTCAGTCATCCTGACATTGATGAAATTCTGTACTAAGCTGCACGGTGCAGTTAGTTTGAAAGCCATGAAATAAAAAAAAAGAACAAAAAGATCTGCAGGAGCAGCATGGAGGACCAGTAGTCTATGCGGGGACAAAGGCAACACGAAGCGTGGTGGGGGCAGGGAGTGGAACTCCAGCCTGTAGCCTCTGGACACCACGTCTCTTACCCAAGCAGAGATGTCTCTGACCAGGTGACCCCAAAGGCCAAAAGATGTCCCCCCACTTTGAGAAATGGTGGCTTCCCCTTAGGATGTTTAATAGAACTTGTCTGAAGGTTTGTGGTATTAGGGGCCCCAGGATTGTGACTGAACTGGGCCCCTGGCTTAAGTCTGGCCTTGGAGGTTGAAGTCTCAGAGAAACGACAGGAACGCTTCTTGGCTTCAGAAGTGGGAGGAGTATTCCCAGCTTGAGGCCTTTTCTGCTGGGGCCAATGAGAACTCTGACTACCAGTGACGTCCTATATGAGGTTGTCTAAGGGTCAGGTTGGGGGCACAGAGGAGACCTTCACCATCAGAAGACATGAGCACGAAGCGTTCTTCACATGGCCGCTCCACAGACCAACATCTCACACAAAGAGTTCTCCTCATGTTCACAGACAGGACACTCATGTGGGAAATAAGATGGACGACATCCCCGAACCCGTCCAGCCAATAATGTACAGCTGAAGACATCATCTCTAATCTCTACTGGACATCACTGATTTACCCCGCTCCGCGGGGGCGGGCCTTATACATCAGAGGCCAAAGTATGGGCAGCACAGAGGCTTATTGGTTAGCCTTGCAGCACTGGGGTCCTTGGTTCAAATCCTGACCAGGACCCTATCTGCATGGAGCTTGCATGTTCTCCCTGTGCCTGCGTGGGTTTCCTCCGGGTACTCCGGTTTCCTCCCACACTCTAAAAACATGCAACCTTGTGTTGGTGGTGTAGTGGTTAGCATAGCTGCTTTCCAAGCAGCTGACCTGGGTTCAATTCCCAGCCAACGCAATATCCAACATGGCTGCTTCGCCTCCTTAGTTTTGGCGTGATAATATTAATAATAGAAATAATATTTATAATGAGAATCATCCGAATAATAATGGCAATAATAGGATTAGAAATTGATTTTTTTTTTATTTGTAGGTGAGAAGCAAATACAACAAAACGCAGATTCCGCATACATTATAACCAATGACATGGCGGTAGAGGTCCTGTACTATGTGTACCATGTGATTGGTTGATGGATGAGAAGATTACGATTTATTGAATTTGTTGCGCACCTATAAATAAAACAAATAAAAAATGATTATTTCCATTCTTAATACTATTATTACCATTATTATTGGGATTATTATCATTATAAATATTAGTTTCATTATTAACAGCTTCCCGACCGCCCCATAGCTGAAATACTGCTACAGGGCGACACGGGTGTGCAAAATCACACACACACACGTGATATTGTATTTGTGGTAGGGGGCGCACGAGAGGTGTGTACGCGCCCTACAAGTGCCGCCATTGGTGGTCGTGGCTGTCAATCACCAGGTGCGGGCCGGTTATCAGTCACCGGTGCCCGGTGTTTGCCGAGGATCTCTGAAGAGGAGAACTGTTTGTAAACAAAACATTTCTCCTCCATGTCGGATCGTGCACACTGCTTTGGATGGCTGAGAACAGCACAGCCATGCAAAGCAGTGTGATTACAGTGAAGCACACAGACACAGGACATAGAGAAAAAGCACACAGTTAACCCTTTGATCGCCCCCCCAGATGTCAATCTCTTGCTGCCCAGTGCCATTAGTACAGTGTCAGTGTTATTTTTAGCAGGAAAAATGAATATAAAATGACTTGTGAGCCACGGAGATGTTGATTTTCATTATGAAAAAGTTTGCTGGCTCCCAATCACATTCTCGTCTGCATGTGTGGTGACGTGTTACAATTAGAAATGGGTGCCGCGCCCTATAGATGAAGGAATCTCTATTTTAAACACTGGCTGTATAATATTTCCCCAGACCAATGGTGTAGTAGGGATTATACCCGGTAACAATATATATTCAATGAGGTGCTGACAATCTTCTACATAAAAGAAATCTAGTAGAACCTCCATTCAGCTGCATACAAGGAAAGAAATAGAAGAATCAATTGTGAATTCCATAAAACTAGATTAATGATGTAAATAATGTCCCAAATAAATATTAACCCCTCGCCTACCGGGCACTTCTACCCCCTTCCTGCCTACCGGACACTTCTACCCCCTTCCTGCCTACCGGGCACTTCTACCCCCTTCCTGCCTACCGGACACTTCTACCCCCTTCCTGCCTACCGGGCACTTCTACCCCCTTCCTGCCTACCGGGCACTTCTACCCCCTTCCTGCCTACAGGGCACTTCTACCCCCTTCCTGCCTACCGGGCACTTCTACCCCCTTCCTGCCTACAGGGCACTTCTACCCTCTCCCTGCCTACCGGGCACTTATACCCCCTTCCTGCCTACCGGGCACTTCTACCCCCTTCCTGCCTACCGGGCACTTCTACCCCCTTCCTGCCTACAGGGCACTTCTACCCTCTCCCTGCCTACAGGACACTTCTACCCCCTTCCTGCCTACCGGGCACTTCTACCCCCTTCCTGCCTACCGGGCACTTCTACCCCCTTCCTGCCTACCGGGCACTTCTACCCCCTTCCTGCCTACCGGGCACTTCTACCCCCTTCCTGCCCAGGCCAATTTCCAGCTTTCAGCGCTGTTGCACTTTGAATGACAATTGTGCGGTCATGCAACACTGTACCCATATGACATTTTATTATTTTTTTTGTGACAGATAGAGCTTTATTTTGGTGGTATTTAATCACCTCGGGGTTTTTTATTTTTTCTTAAACAAACCAAAAACCACTGAAAATTTTGAAAAAAAAATGTTTTTTCTTAGTTTTTGTTATAAAATGTTGTAAATAAGTGATTTTTCTCCTTCACTGATGTGCGCTAATGAGGCTGCACTGATGGGCACTGATAGGTGGCACTAATGAGGAAGCACTGGTAGGTGGCACTGATGGGCATTGACAGGCATCACTGATGGGCACTGAAAGGCAGCACTAATACCTGGCACTGACACGCGGCACTGACAGGCACTATAGGCGGCACTGATGTGCACTGATAGGCAGCACAGATTGGAAGCACTGATAGGTGGCACTGATTAGCATTGATAGGTGGTGCTGACTGGCACTGATGGGAGACACTGAAAAGCAGCTCAGATGGGCACTGATATGTAGCACTGATGTGCACTGGCACGAGCAATGATGGACACTGACAGGTGGCACTGCTGGGGCTATACTGATCATCAGGGCACACTGATCATCAGTGCTCATATGATCAGTGTACATGTCCCCTTCGCGGAAAGCCGATTACCGGCTCTCCTCCCTCTGTCAGCGTGACAGCTCGAGAGGAGAGAAATGCCGATAACCGGCATTTCCCTGTTTACATGCGATCAGCTGTGATTGGACACAGTAGATCACATGACCGAGCCGACATCTTCGGGTCTTTCCGTGATCCACTGTGTCCAAGGGACACAGCGCATCAGCGATCGTCGTGCTGCGTGCTCCCTGAGCCGCTCATGCGCAGTGAGAATGGGTGGACGTCATATGACGTCCTATCAGAACGAGAGAACCGCCTTGCGCCCGTCATTGGACTATATGGTGGGAGGTGCTTAAAGTCCAATGTGTTTTCTGCCTGCTGATGGGAGAGCTGTATACAGAGAATAGACTTGGATAGTCGCTCTTTTATGCGCTCACCTTCCTCAAAGCCTAATATTAGGCTGACATGGCTTCCTGGGAGGAGATGGAATAGATTCCTCTAGGATGGGATGAGTTGATGGCTCTCCTATATACTTCCTGGATGTGACCATGTGTAGGAATGGTGGGATCTCCCTCCTTACACTGCTTGCTCCATCTCCCTATTGTTCCTGGTCATGAAGGGGGGAAACCCTTGTATGCAGCTGAATGGAGGTTCTACTAGAAGATTGTCAGCACCTCATTGAATATATATTGTTACCGGGTATAATCCCTACTACACCATTGGTCTGGGGAAATATTATACAGCCAGTGTTCAAAATAGAGATTCCTTCATCTATAGGGCGCGGCACCCATTTCTAATTGTAACACTGTATTGGTGTCACCGGGGATGTCAGTGACACCAAGTCACCCCCCCTCCCCCCAGTGTCAGAATGCCCGCCGCAGTCCCGATATAAGTCGCTGATCGCCAACCATTACTAGTAGAAAAGAAATAAAATCCCCGTATCTATACCGCCAATTGTAGACGCTACAACTTCACATTAACTCATTAATTTACACGTTGTGGCAGTGCGGTATCCTGCCACGGTGGAAAGCACGATGGAGACCCAGGATTCTCAACCATAGAGGATGAGGGGCTCCAGGCAGATCTCCTAATGCAGAGGAAACTGGTTTATCAGTTTCCTCTTTGGTTGATAAAGCCTGTTTTGGGACCTGTAGCCTGGAGATTTCTTAGAGATTTGGGAGGGATGAAATCTCCAATCCTGGGCCCATATTTTGGGAGCAGCCAGCGTGCGGATTGCACAGGTGTGTGCAGGCCTTTTATGGGAGGCCAGGCCATGCCATGGTTCTGGGCTCCACCCTGGCAAATGGAGTCAGGAGGGCTCCACCCCGGCAGACGGGAGGTCTCTGCCTTGGAGTCAGGTGGAAGCCAGACTAGCTGTGTGCTAGTGACATATTTTGGGAAGAGTCTGCAGGAGGCAGACTTAAAACTGTGTACAAGCCAGGAGGCTGAAAACTGTTAATTTTCTTGATGGTGGATACCCCTGCGTGGGAAGCATTTCTGTTTTGAACTTTCTTAAATAAAAGTGGGCTAAAAAGGCCCTTAAAGAAAGCGAGTAGCTGTGTGCGTTTAAAAGGCTCTACCACCTTGAAGCGAGTTCCCACATATGGTGGAGGATGCCGTGGGCAGAACTAGAGATCCCAGCAAGGAAGTAAGTTCATGTGTTGAACTGTGTTTGGTGCATGACTCTACACTATCTGTGTGTGCAGGTGAGGAGATCCTGCAGAGAAAAGGAACTTTCCTTAAAGAGACAGTGCTCCATTGTGTTGCTGGACTGTGCAAAATTGTTGTGGAGTGACTGCAAAGATGGGGCGGTCAAAACTCAAAAAAGAAGCAAGATTTTATGAAATGAGAGACAGAGCCCTGTGGCTGGAGGGGTTGTTCTCACCAGAACAAGCCCCATACATGGCTGCACAGAGTTTGCCACAGTGGGAAGTGCATGCTGTTGCCCCTAGCAACGCTGGAGAAAGGAAACCCGTTTTCTGTGTGCAGAGTACTAAGCCTGAAAGAGAATGCAGTGTTGGAAGTTCGGCCAAGATACTGCCGCAAGAGTGCTGTTTGCGGTGCAGTGAATGGGGGCACACTGTCTCCAAGTGCCCATTATCCCAGCTTCCAGTACAAGGTGACACAACCAGACAAAGGTCTGGGTATGCAATTGGGAAGCCTGCTTGGAGTTCCAGGAAGGAGCAGCAGGCTGCCCAAAATTTTCAGAAGAATGTGGTTGCCCATAGCAACACCTATGACTTCAGGCCTGCGGACCCTGTGAGAGAAGTGTCGTCTGCAGAGGATTGTGGCAACGCAGAGATGAGAGTTCAGCGCATCTGGAGGAACCCACAAAGTTTAGCTGGGAGAGTGCCATCTCCCATAGCAACAGGAGAAAGCCTGCCAACCAGGAGAAGGGGCTACAAGGGAGATGTGGTTCCGTATCCCAAGAAGGTTATCTGTGGAACCATACCCTGCCTGGAATGTGGTCAGTTTGGGCATGGTATCTTTACCTGCCCCCGATTATGGAATACCACTGATGAGAGTGCTACTGGGCAAAAGTCTTCAGCTGCAAGCCAAGGTTTGTGTTTAAAAATGTTGGCAGCCACCTCTAGCAACAGTGAGGAAGTACCTGTTGTGCCTGCAGGGGGTGCCAAGGAGTCAGAAGTGTCGGCCAGAGTATCATCCTATAGCTGCATGGATGAACTGGCTGGCCAAAGCCAAGCAGAGGAGATGACAGAAAGGATCCAGATCCCACGCACTCAAGTGAAGAAGGTGAAGCCTGTTACAGTGGTGGGTAAGACTGGTACCTTTGAGATAAATGTGAGAGATACTAATGCAATGATTGAGACTGACTTTGAGACTCTCTGCTATAAATTTGGGATACTCCCAGTGGGGAAACCCACTGCTGGTGATTGTGAGAGAGACTTGCCTCTGTATAATGCTCTGTTTAGTGGGGAGGCAACGGTTAAAAATGTCAATGTGAAGAGTACTGATATTGGGGTTGCACCAATGTCCTCTAAAGAGAATGCTGAATTAAATGCAGTAGGGGTGACCACTAAGGATGTGTTATCTCCCCTAGCAACGGTGGTTAAGGTAACCCAGGATAACTATGGTGTTGCTCTGGTGGACCAGAGTGTATCTGAATTGAGTGATGAGAATTTATTTCAGTGTGGCAATGGTGAATCTAAAAGGTATGAACGTATTCATAATGATGATGGGTTAATGCAATCCACTAATGCTAAAGTTTTTGTAGTGAATGACACGCCACTAGGTCCTGGTGGTGAGAGTAGGAAATTGCAACCTGCTGTGCCTAGAAATGGAGTCTCCCAGTGTGATATGGATAATGAAGATATAGGTAATGGGTCTGATACAGAGCCACTCTGTCCCTCTGTGTCCCCTTCAGCGGTTGGAGTGGTACTGCGTAGTACCTCTGATGGGATCACAGGGACGATGGACTGGGACAGATGGGCAACAAGCTTGTTGGCATTTATAAAAGATACCTCTGTTGCCAACAATGAAGTGGACACAACTTCTGCTGTGCTGAATAGAGGGACTGTGGAGCAGCTATTAGTCCAGGGCGCACCTGTCGCTGCCAAAATTAACCCACCGCTGGTTAAAGGCACCGGTGAGGATAAACGCTCAGCAGAAGTTTTGCCCACAGCCCATAAAGGAGTTAATGGTGTGGTATACCAAATTGATATCCATAGAGAAGCCGTGGAAGAGCTCATTGACACTGAGCCTCAGAGTATTTGGGTGAATCCCACACCTGGTTACGCTCTGGGAGAGCCCCAGGTTATTGTATTGGGTACCTCCAGCCGAGAGGAAGCCTCTTTAAGAAGCACCACCTCTGAGGCATCAGTAAATGAGGGTCTCCATGTCTCCAGGAAAGTCTTATGTGTGGAATCAGGCTGTCTATTGATAACAGAACTGCTGAAGGAAATGTTAGCCTTCTGGAGTGTACAGCCGGTGTATACCATGCTGTCTCTTCCATGTTCGGGAGAGCTGGTACAGTGGAGTCCCGCTAATCGGAGCTTGGTATTACAGGCTATACAAAACAAAGATGGTCAATATAGGAATTCTGTGATACCATCCTTGTTGGTAATGGTGAAAATTGTCTTTCAGTGCATGGCTGTATGTCTAGCAGTGATCTGTATGAGAGGCACACCAGAGTACTGTTGGACAGGACAGAAGACACATGTATATGTGATGGGGTTGGGGTCGTCTACCCAAATGCAGAATTATGTAAGGATGGTTTGGCATCAGGACAGTTGCTGGCAGAGTCTTTTGTGACAGTGAAGTCGGTGGATAGTGATGTTTCCATGGGAGATGCCCACTCCGCTGTGTGTAATTCCTCTCCAGAAACTGCCCTGCCAACTACTAGTGAACTGGGTTCTGACAAGAGTATTTTGGCTAATGATAAAAAGGGAAATGTGTTGATGAATTTGGATTGTCTGATTACTGTGGGTGATAACAAAAAGAATAGTAGACCAGGTGGTCAGGTTGACATGGTAGCTGGTTGTCCTGAAAGAGGTAATGAGTGCTTAACAGGCACAAGAGAGGTTAAGAGTCTGGAAATAGGCCCCCTACAGGATCGGGAAGGTAATTTTGGGAAAGATTTCCAAAGGTCCAGGAAACTCCCAAGTTTTAAGAATGAAAGGTCTAAGGGAACTGGCCCAAAGCTTAACAAAGGGATGTTAAAAGTGTTTGATTCCCAAATAAAAGAGCCCACCTCTATTACTCAAGGGTCTAAAAATATAACCCCATCAAAATTAAATAAAGCAAAAAGGGATGGTCTAGAATTTGAGGGAGCACGTTGTAATATTACAGGTACCAGGCACTTAAAGCTTAGGTGTCAGGTTATAAAGGGTACTGAGATTTGTAAACCCCCTAGTGGTAAAAGGACTAGCATAGTCTTAAGGAAATTGGAAAGACCGCGCTTTTGGAAGCACACTCGTAAAAAGGCACGGGGATGTCGTAGAGCCCAAGTAAGGGGAGACAGGGGAAGTCACCTCTTGGGGCAGGGAGTAGTGTCTCCCTTTGATGAAAACGAAGTCAGCCAGGATTGGACCTCTACAGGTGATAGCCCGCACAGAAGGTCTAAAGGAAGTGTTTTGGGCTTGTGTGTTCTGCCCCCTACGGGATCAAAACAAAGGGGGGGGGGATATGTGGCAGTGTGGTATCCTGCCACGGTGGAAAGCACGATGGAGACCCAGGATTCTCAACCATAGAGGATGAGGGGCTCCAGGCAGATCTCCTAATGCAGAGGAAACTGGTTTATCAGTTTCCTCTTTGGTTGATAAAGCCTGTTTTGGGACCTGTAGCCTGGAGATTTCTTAGAGATTTGGGAGGGATGAAATCTCCAATCCTGGGCCCATATTTTGGGAGCAGCCAGCGTGCGGATTGCACAGGTGTGTGCAGGCCTTTTATGGGAGGCCAGGCCATGGTTCTGGGCTCCACCCCGGCAAACGGAGTCAGGAGGGCTCCACCCCGGCAGACGGGAGGTCTCTGCCTTGGAGTCAGGTGGAAGCCAGACTAGCTGTGTGCTAGTGACATATTTTGGGAAGAGTCTGCAGGAGGCAGACTTAAAACTGTGTACAAGCCAGGAGGCTGAAAACTGTTAATTTTCTTGATGGTGGATACCCCTGCGTGGGAAGCATTTCTGTTTTGAACTTTCTTAAATAAAAGTGGCTAAAAAGGCCCTTAAAGAAAAGCGAGTAGCTGTGTGCGTTTAAAAGGCTCTACCACCTTGAAGCGAGTTCCCACAACGTATTGGGATTTTTTTTTCACAAAGACACGGAGCAGAATATATTTTAGCCCAAACTTATGACAAAACTGGATTTTTTACATTTTTTTTCCTGGATGTGTTTATAGCAAACAGTCAGAAATATTTATTTTTTCAATAATTGTCGATCTTTTTGTTTTATAGCGCAAAAAATAAAAACCGAACAAGCGATCAAATACCACCGAAAGAAAGCTCAGTTAGTACAAAAAAAAAAAAGACGTAAATGTCATTTAGCTGCAGCATTGCATGACTGCATGACCGCGCAATTGTCAGTTAAAGTAAAGCAGCCGCCGTAATGCAACAAATGGTCTGGTCAGGAAGAGGGGGAATCCTCTGGAGGGGGAGGGGTTAATATTGTTATTGCCATTAATATTAGGATTATTATTATCATTATCGTTGTCATTATTACAATTATTGAATAATTGGAGGATTGGCTCCTCCCACCCATGCTAGATAGTGACACAAAGGTGGTAATAATTCATTCAATGAAGGCCGTGGTTGGAATGAGGACCTCGGAGTAGCCAATCATACACATCATTCATTGTGAAGAAACTGTTCCGTCATCGGAATTACTTCTGCTTTAAGGATGTCTTCAGAAACCCTCATTAGATATGCGCTTCAAAGGCTCCTCCCATCCAGGATAAATAGTGACACAAAGGTGATAATAAATTCATTCCATGATGGCCGTGGTCGGATGAGTATCCCGGAGTCACCAACCATACCCATAATTCACTGTGGAAAAGCCAGTAAACCGATAGGATTAGTTCGATGTCAGACTTTCCACACACTGAATTATGGGTATGGCCGGATCCTCCGGGATACTCATCCGACCACGGCCATCATGGAATGAATTATTACCACCTTTGTGTCACTATTTATCCTGGATGGGAGGAGCCTTTGAAGCGCATATCTAATGAGGGTTTATGAAGACATCTCCAGTATAAGAATGTCTCCATAGAGGGTCCCCCATCTATGATAAATACTGACACAAACATGATAATAAAGGGGAAATCCCAACCCCCCCTCCCCCCTCTAACAAAAACTCTCTGTAAACCCCCATTGGTTGTCACTTACCTGTAGCCGCAGTGGTGTGATCATCCAGAGCCGGGTCTTTCTCCTCACCGATGGCATCCTAGAGGGGTCCCTCTTGTGGGGGAAGGGAGGGGCACATCACACAGGTATTCCCATTGGCCGGCCAGCAGACCATTTTTATTGCTGTCACAAGAAATGTAAACATCCCTTGTGACAGCAATAGGCAGTGACAGGTCCTCTCTGTATGGAGAGATTGGGGGGGAGGGGTGTCTATTAGAACCCCCATCTCTCCTTTAGGCTCCAGTGCAGCCAATCAGACAGAGATCGTTCTGATTGGTCGCTTCGCTGGGCGGTAGCTGGCCAGAAAACAAAGAGCCGGAACCGGAGGGACTAAATCCTGGATGTTCCGGGATGTGACATCACACAGTGGGAGGAGCAACTTCATTTCCTCTCACTGTGCGCCGGGGCAAGATGGCCGCCAGTCACATCCTTATTGGGCTCCTTGAGCGCTTGGGGGGCCTGGCATAAGGGGCAACGTTTGGGGGGGGGGGGGGGACCCCTTCCATCACCCGGAAAAGTAAAGCCTCCCGGATTATTTCTACATGAAAGTAAAAAAACACAAAAAAATGTATCTGGGATCATGGCTGTAACCTCAACCGAGACCCGGTATAACCGCTTCCCTGCCACGCCGCAGATATACAGGGTCCAAGGGGGGAGGGGAATCCCACAGGATATATATATATATATATATATATATATATATATATACATGGAGCAAGGGGGGAGGGTAATCTCACAGTATATATATATACATGGACCAAGGGGAGGGGAATCTCACAGTATATGTATATATACATGGACCAAGGGGGGAGGGGAATCTCACAGTATATATATATACATGGACCAAGGGGGAGGGGAATCTCACAGTATATATATATACATGGACCAAGGGGGAGGGGAATCTCACAGTATATATATACATGGACCAAGGGGGGAGGGGAATCCCACAGGATATATATATACATGGAGCAAGGGGGAGGGGAATCTCACAGTATATATATACATGGACCAAGGGGGGAGGGGAATCTCACAGTGTATGTGTATATATACATGGACCAAGGGGGAGGGGAATCTCACAGTATATATATATATTGTCACAGTGCAGGGCCCTGTCACGGGATAAAGGCAGGTAGAGGTGGTCTGGTGATGGGCACAGGGTCTGCACATGTGCGAAGTGCAGAACCACGGAGTGTAGGTTGTGAGTGGAGAATACTGCTGTGGCAGTTTTCTCCAGATTTGGATATTGCTGGAATGGGGTTCCGTGGTCTGGAGATTTCACAGTGCCT